>NC_090274.1:129751409-130051863 GCF_040414725.1 Anabrus simplex
AGCTCAGTCCACCCTAGTTTACTCCCATTAGTTCTCTCATTTAGGTTTTCCTCACTCTGTCTTTCCTATGATACATCCTAGGTATTTCATTTTTCTGCCTTGAGTTCAACTCTCCTCCTACTTGTCATTGTCCAGTTCAATATGGGTGCCACTTCCAGACAAGGTTTCTTACACTCTGCTAGAATGCACCCTCCATGTCCAGCCTTGTGTTCTGCACTAATTCATTTCCCTGGTATTTGAAACTGTCAACAATTTCAAGGCTTTGGACCATTGCTACATTTCTACAGTTTGTGAACCGAGTCTATTTTTGACCACACCTTCTCCCTGGGAACACTACTGAACCTTTGTTAGATCTATCTGACCAGATACTTTACACATTCCCACATTCTGAAGATTGGGTCCACTGTAGACTTTCCACTTCTAAACCCATACTGTTCCTCTTGCAACTCTCCTATCTTTTCTCCCATTCTCCTCTCAAACAATCTTTCCAGCATTTTTGCCATTTGTGATAAGAGTGAAATTCCTCTATAGTTATCACACACTTTTTTGTCTTCATTCTTAAAGACTGCTATAATCATTCCCTAGCACACGTTTCTGTTTCCATATGCATCTTTTCATCATGTCCTTTGGTAATCTGTATTCATATCACTTGAGCGTAGTTTCCTGTAAAAACTAGTCGTAACTATACTCGGAGTAAATTTCATCTCACTCACCTGCCTCATACAAGTTCCACATCCATATGTCACGACTGGTACTAGGCTCTCTTTGCTTCCATATTAGGTCTCGAATAAATTTCCTCCACCTTGAATTCCTCTGGCTACTTCCTCATCTAACAAACTTGCCAAGTTACCGCATTTACTCGAATCTAGTAAGCACTTTTTTCAGCTAAATTTTGTCTCCTAAATCTGGGTGCACATCAGAATTAATGATGCAGTAGATTTTCATGTAAATTCAAAAATTATACTTAACTTTCTGCTTCTGCCCTGTTGCTCGTTATTTGTATCACTTCCGGTTTGAGCACTTTCCGTTTCATATTTTTGTTAGGCATTGTCGATAATAAAAGTTTCAAGAGATGGAAGACAAGAAAACGAGCTTCACATGAAAGGTGAAGCAGAAAAGCGAGGAAATAGGGAGGCAGCAAGAGAGAACAACATGTGCTTGTGGCACCACTACAATGCAATGCGAAAGAGGCAAGCTTTTGAAATTCGTACAGAAATGAAATCACAATAAAAACTTATTGTCATACACAGTGAAGTTAGGGTTGCCAGGTTCTTGAAATGCCAATAAGAGACAGGTCAAGAAAACACTGAGCCAACAACTTTCTCTTCACTTTACAATAACCACACTGGTATGAACTCTCACCCCACAACACAAACTGCCAGCTCTTTCCAGTCATTTGACCAGGTCAGGAATGGAACGAATGAAGCCCCCATGTAGCGGCGAGGTTAGGAATTGTGCCAACTGCCGAGGCCTGTCGCGCTCCTCTGGGGTAATAATTAATGACGGGCAGATGAAATGAAATGATATTGGAGAGTGTTGCTTGAATCAAAGATGACAGGGAAAACTGGAGTACCCGGAGAAAAACCTGTCCCGCCTCTGCTTTGTCCAGCACAAATCACGCATGGAGTGACCGGGATTTGAACCATGGAACCCAGCTGCTGCCTGAGCCACGGAGGCTCCTGCCAGCTTTAACAATTGCTGCTAAAGGAACTTGAAAATGAAAGAATGCAGGGTTTCATTAATTGCTGCGTTGTCTCTCGCTCCCGTAAGTCCTGCACTTGGGTTCGGCGGTGGCAGTTCACTCGCTTACTACACGTTCTGTGAAGAATAACAAATAAAATGCAGGATCAGTAATTGCTACAGTCGAACTGTTTATTGTGACATCACTTTAAGGACGTAACGACCCTGTCTATAACCAAAATGGTTTAGTACGACGCCACTTATTCCTCGCACTCCCACTCCTATTGTATTTCAGTTACTGGTATGGTTGAAGTTTTAACTTAATTCTGTTAATTAACCACGTAAGTTTGCAGCCTTAACTTCACAGATATTTCATTTTTAGCAAAATATAAAAAACGCTTTATGGGACTATCAGCTGTAACGACCACTGTTTGCTGGTCCCTTCAGTGTCCTTATAACCGATTTCAGCTGTAGATCATTTTCACCACGGCAGAGGCGAGTTGGGAAAAGAGTGTCCCGCATGCTGTTAAAACGGTACGCTACTTCAGACATTCAAATATGGGAATTCTCTGGCTGCACAAGGCCATCACAAGGAAATTCTTTTTATTTTACTCAAGCCTTTTAGAAATGGGACGCAAATCAGATTTGAGTAAATACAGTCTTTGAATTCGGTTGTCATCTCGGATCCTGAGGACTGAGCTACTGCAGTCCAGTTCTTGAACTTGATGTTCTGAATTACTCCACACAAAGAACACAGCTCTCATTTTATCTGTACCGATGATGGATCTCGCTCATTTCAGTGATGAAAAAAAGTAGTCATAGGGCCCTGGGTTCAATTTCTCACTGGGTTAAAGATTTTAATTGCATTTATTTAACTTGGAAAGCGGGTGTTTGTGTTTGTCCCAACACAGACAACGCAGTACACTGCTAACCTCCGCAGAAACACACGGGAAGGGTATCCGACCATAAAACAGGGCTACAAACCGCATCAGGACGTCACAAAAAAGGTAGAAGAAGAAGAGTGTGTCCTGCAAATATCAGAATTATTCATTTTGTGTGGTACGAAGTATTAAGCATTTATTAATTTTTTGTTTCAGAAGACTAGATTTATTTAGCATTTTTTATGCAGCTTGAAGAATTAAGATTTAAACAGGTGGTGGTGGCGGCGGTGGCGGCGATCATTGTTTTAAGACGAAGTACAACCAGGCAAACATTCTCTATCAACACTAATCAGAGAGAAAAAATGGAAGGGATACGACACTTTGAAAAATGAAGTTATCGAACAAGGAAAGACAAAGGCCACGAAGGGCGTGAAAATGAAAGAATCCCTAGGATTCGCAAGATAATACCATCGGGGTCGAAAACAACGAGAGTTGGCTAAGAGAGGTCAGATAGGATATATGAAAGTGAGAAGCCTGGCACCAGTAAGTGGAAGCAATGCCAGAACTCAGCTCAGGACCCTGTGCTCACCAACCCACGCTCCTAAGTTCAGAGGCCCCGGACCCCTTTTAGTCACCAGGGGATACTGTGTGTGTTATTCTACTGCCCCGCCCCAACCTGCCAGGATGCAGAAGGCGTTTAAGTCTCACACCAGAAATAGAGTTACCTGAGCTTATTAACTAAATGAACCAGTGTAACTGCTGTATAATACCTGAGCAATCACTTTGCTGATCATGTCCCTGGAGCGCGGCGCCAACATGAGCAGTCCTGCCGAAGCCGCACCTGCTCCCGGCCCGAACAACGTGATGGAATCCTTGTCGCCGTTGAAGGAGCGAATGTTCTCGTACACCCAACGGAGAGCCAGTGCCTGGTCCAGGATACCGTAGTTACCTGGTGCATTCTGGTCTCCGGTACTCAGAAAACCTACAAAGTTAAAACTTGTCAATGGTCATTCACACATTTCAATAATGAGCCTTATAGGGATATTCCACCTAATTAAAACTCCTAGTTTATTATATAATTTGTTAGCTGTTGATTAGGTGGAACAACCCTACAATGCTCATCATTGAAATTAGGAAATCATCAACACGGAACATGAAGATTATAAATTACGATGATCGATACATGACGGGAACTGGATGGTTTACATTTTTATGTGACAAAAATTACAGCTTGCTAGGAAATGCTGGTTATCTAAACTAGGATATACGTAGGCCAATTACAAACTGTACGTCTCTCTGGAGCAGACGGATAAAACTTCGTCTTTCGTCATTTATTTACACTTACGGACAAGTTTTGACACACTCTTGGAGAACAAATTCAAGATGAAAATTTTAAAAAATCTAAAACAAAAGTAATAGAAATAAGTCAGATGGTTCAAGAAATACAAATTAGGAAAGGACATGAGTAGATCAGGGTGGCCAGCAATCTGGTCTTTGCATATTCAAGAGTTTTCCTGATTTTCCAGGTCGTAAAACCCATATTTCCCAGGCTTCCTTCCTAATTATGAAGCATGTTTTCTAAGTAAGTACCATTTTTAAATATGACCGCTGCAGTGCTTCGGTCGTCGCTTAGAGCATGTGCGTTCGGTACATACAGCTGTATGCTTGACACAAATGACATTATGGCAGCATTCGCCTGTATTTACGTTTGTTTGTGCGTATTGAAAATACCGCCGACAATTAAGGGTGCCACTGATTGTGAAGTATGCACTGTGATTCGATTTCTAAATGGAAAAGGCATGAAAGCTGTTGAAATTCATCAGCAGATTAGTGAAATGAACGGAGAATAAACTACGAGTGAAGAAATGGTAAGAGGCGTAGTGGGCCACCATCTGTCGATACTGAAGACTTGATGCAAGAAGAAGCTTTATGATTTTGTCATTAAATTATGAGTTGCCTGAAATTTCAAGGAGTGTTCTTAATGAAATTGTGTCAGGACGCTTAGATTATTGGAAGCTGTGCTTACCAATTCAAAACAAACGGCATCACAAGGAGGATTCTTTTGTTTCAGAATGCGGTACCTCACACGGTGTAATCGAACCCGAGACCTCGTCGCTTCATTTGGTTGGAGACAATTTGATCATCCTCTACACAGTCCTGTCTAGTGACGAGCACTTGTTCCTGTACTTGAAAAAGCATTTGGGAGGTCAGGGCCGTGCTGCAGTGGTTGGCACATTCGGTATCAGATTTCTATGAGGATGGAATTCAGAAGCTGGTTTCACGATATGATAAGTGCCTTAATATGCTTGGAACTTATGTGAAGAAGTAGTTTAAGGTACAGGCTTACTGTAAAAAAAAAAGAATTGTTTAAAAAATTATATTACAGTAGGCTTTTTTATATATACTTAAAAAACGTGCCTTGTACATCCCATGATAACTGCCAAAATAATGCTGAAATTAACAAAATGGTAAGTACATGACTTAGTTATTACAATTATACAAACAAGGAAAGATATAACTAATAGCTTGTCCACTATTAAAATGCATATAACCTGCCAAGACAGACACACACTTGAAGAGGCACAGACTACCAACGTTCTATACGTTGCCATGGTTTTAAGACGCCAGCTACGAGAGACAGGCGTTCCCAAGCAAGTGTTTTACTCTGAGCTAGTTGTGGGAGGTCAGAGAAAGTGATTAAGGCTCATATGAAGACGTGCCACATCGATGTTAACAACTGGAAGACCTCAGCCCTCAACTGTTCATCCTGGAGATCATTAGTTCATCGTGGCACACTACTCCTTCAAGAAAACTGTAGGCAAGTAGCGAACAATAAGAGGCAACATAGAAAAGAAAAAAAGCGGAAAGCAGAATAGTGGCTGCTCCACCTGGGACTGCGGCAAATTGTGTTCCTTCCATATTGGGCTGTACAGTCACCTACAGAATCACAGATGAAGACGAGTTCTGCTTGGATGACCAACCTACTCATATTTGAGTTTAATAATTTCGTGTGGTTATTTCTAGCCGAGTTCAGCCCTTGTAAGGCAGACCCTCCGATGAGGGTGGGCTGCATCTGCCATGTGTAGGACACTGTGTGTTATTGTGGTGGAGCATAGTGTTATGTGTAGTGTGTGTGTGAGTTGCAGGGATGTTGGGGACAGCACAAACACCCAGCCTCCGGGCCACTGGAATTAACAATGAAGGTTAAAATCCCAGACCCGGCCGGGAATCGAACCCGGGACCCTCTGAACTGAAGGCCAGTACACTGATCATTCAGCCAACGAGTCGGACTCGTATTTGAGTCTTTGCCACTGTATTGTGTTGTAATTAATAAATAAGAAATGCAAACTTATTTTTATCCAATAACTTAAACTCCAGCAATTATTATCAGTAATAATTTATACAAATAATAATACAATAATCACAATTTTTGTATTTATAACTCCATATTAATTAAATAAATAAAATCAAATTTAAAATGCCTGGTGTCAAATGTCTACATATTTAAAAATTAAACTATAACTGAACACATTTATATTTATCATATGTAAATTATAACATTCAATTAAAATATCAGAATATATACAGTAAAATAAATCAGCTGTTAATTCGGTGTGATTACAGATAGTTGTACTTCCTCTTAAAACAGCACTTACAAAGAGTAAAACCTAAACATTTAAGTTTTAAATACATAATATGTAATAATAATAATAGTTTTGTAGTGCAACTCCATCATCTGTCGTGTACGACTAGAGCACAAACACCCAGTCCCCAAGATCCCTCGACCTGGGGCCCTGACGACTGAAGGCCAACACAACGACCATTTGGCCGGATAGAAGAAGGCACATCTTGAAGGTTATCAAAAGTAGAGGGGACGAACAGACAGCGCGTAACACCGAAACAGCAGGCCGTTCCCTCAAACAACATTGTCAATTCCCTGCCAAGGCAATCTCTAATCAGAAGAGAAAAGGAAGAGTTCCGATACACAGAAGAATAAAAGGAAAGGGCTACAAAGAGCATGAAAATGGAATTAAAGACGCCATAGGCTTCACACCTTGTTAAGAACTAAGTCACTCTTTTTCATTGTCGACTCAGTTAATATAACTGCAAAGTTTTTCAGTCTGTCAAAGCATATCCTCGATGTCTGGGTCATATTTAGCAATTTTTAAAACCATATTTGGGTGAGTTTTAGGTCCTAAACATATGAGCCCCAGTACATATATGTGCATGTCCATAAGTGACGATGTTCTTCTACAATGGAACATGTAATTCTTTTATTATATGTTCTTTCACAGATATATAATGTTCTGAGTATTATATTTTGTGGTTCGATAGAATGAAAAACTTAAAAGTCATATAAAACCAAAAAGTACTGCCGACATCAAAAGAGAACAAGAATTAACTTCAAAAGAAGTTGGAAGTCAGATGTCCACTGCTGCAAGCCTTCCAGCTACTTTCAGCAAGTTATTTTTTGCCAATCTTTACCACTAAATTCAGTTGATGTTAATTCAAATTTCACTGAGTACACCTTCCCTCGTGAGAGACCTAGAGGTAATAAGAGCCCAATTAAAAAGGCAGTTTCCGAAGGGTAGACTCACCCAAAGCTCCCAAACGATAATTGATGGTGACCACGACAACTTCATAGAAACCAGCCAACATGTGGGCAGGGAACAGGTTGGAAGCTCCGTGGATAAAGTCCCCTCCATGAATGTAGAACATGACAGGGTAGAGCTGGGCACGACCTGCAGCCACCTGAAAAAGAACACCCTGCGATAAGGACGTCGGCTAAAATAAATTTGTTCCTCCAAGTAACAAAGAGCTAGAGGTGATGCACAACATCAAAAATAAGAAACTTGAACACAGACTCCATCAGCTTATCCGTAGCATAACGGTTAGTGCTCATCAGCTGCCGTCCTCGAAGGCCGGGTTCGATTTAAGAATGGCAGGAGGGCTGGTACGTGCAGCGGGTGTACCTGAAAAGAGCTGCAGGACACGAGTTTACTTTACTTTTACAAGGTAAAATTGAAGGAAGGAGAAGTAGGGGAAGAAGGAGAATGGTGTGGACTCCGTACCCCCACCCTTTTCAGAGTTGCTAAGAACAAGATACAGAATGCTATGGACTCCGTACCCCCACCCTTTTCAGAGTTGCTAAGAACAAGATACAGAATGGTGTGGACTCCGTACCCCCACCCTTTTCAGAGTTGCTAAGAACAAGATACAGAATGGTGCAGATGACAGCTGACATCAAATGAGGATATGGTACAAGAAGAAGGAGAATTAAATATAAATTGTGCTACTTTAATTTACGAAGGTTGGAACTTAAATAGTGGCAACACTGTTGTAGAGATGCCATGCAACGCTGATAGCACACGTTAGTTACCCCAGAGCACATGGACTCTCCCTTCCCACATCACGCGCGCGTGAACTGGCGAGAGAAACAAAGCCTCGTGTTAGATGGCAGTCTACGGTAGTGTTGACATGATGTTTTAGAAACAGAAAAAACCGAGTTGGATAAAGGTTGAACGTACCAGAGGTCGTACAGTACGACAGTGTTATCAAGGTCTTCAAAAGATTTGCAGGGAATCTGCATTACCTTACAGAACAGTGGCGCGGTGGCCTTCAACGAGGGACGTGAAAATGTGGCAGACATGCGTCGGCCGCAAACAGCGCAAGCTGTCGCTGATTTTTTCGGTCGATGCAGCTGGGAATTGCTGTACCATCCACCATAATTCTTGGACTTAAGCCCTTGTGACTGTGACTTGATTCCTTTGTGGCATTCGCTTCAGAACTGTTCCAGAGATTTATCAGGGAGTAGACCGCTCCATTCGAACTATCAACATAATTGGCGATGTTAAAGGTATCCTACGACTTCCACATCGCTGGGAACGGGTTGTAGAAAATGCTGGTGACTACACTGAAGGACAGTAAAACCTGGTAGAAGTATCTCTTTTGTATCAGTTGTAATTATACAGTTGCCACTACTAAAGTTCCAACCCCCGTATATCCTTTCCACATTTATGGACGGCCACACTGGACAAGGTGTAATGTTTGCAGAAATGTAAGTGTAACATTACAATTTAAAAGTACATTCACTAATCTATCCTTTCAACAAACATAAATAAGACTGCAGACAGTATCGTCTCTTGTGGCTTGCAAGGGAAGAAGGCATTGCCAATGTCGGACCATCTGTGTTATCTGTACACACTGCAGACTCCCCGTGGTGAGGTCTAAACATCAACACAGCCTTTAGCTTCAGGTAAAGTTCACAGTTTTCTTCATGTCTGTAGGTAAACTTGCAACAAGGGAGAAAAATTTCATCTTACTGAGATTTTACCATATTTATAGCCTCAAATCCAGTCTAAGAGTCTAGATGAAAATCAGACAAGTCTCCTCGATAAGCCCTCGTCTTGCACTCAAACAAAATATGCTGAACAGACTGTTTGGGAGCACCAGAATCACACTGAGGAAATGGGATTTTTTCTCAGTTACAAAGAGATTCAGCACCGATTCTATGATGGGTCCAAATCTTGTTAAAAGCAATCCACATTTTCTTTCATAGATTAAAACTAGGTGCGGGGCTGTTAATCTTTAAATAGGATCAAAACTGACGACTGCTGCACAACCTACACTACTACTCATCAAGAACATCTCTGCCCGGGAAAATATAGCCCAAAAACTGGAAGTCTTGGGTAGCTCACAGACATGGTGCAGCAATACTTGATGACCAAGATACATACAAGAGGGTCCCTTTCACCTTTCACACTGTTCCCCATCATCCCAGCTTTTATTATGGTAAACATATGCAACAGATCCTAGAGCAAGCTGCAGCAGTTCTCTTACTGACACACGGTTTTCAGTCAGGATACCAGCTGTCTACCCTGTCATTTCTCATCTTTGGCTCATTTACAGCATAAGGGTTAGAAAACGTTCAGGTGTTGTTATTAGTTGGTAACGACATCTACCTGACGGTGACGTCATATTTAATAAATTTCAGCCAATAGCAGTGCTGTTGATGGAAAATGTTGCATGATTTCTGTACTATCCTATAAACGTAAATATATTTCTAGCGACAAGTTGGTAGATCCCCACTACTGGCAATGAACGCACTAAAAACATTTAAGTGCCAGTTTGTCGAGCTGCAGTATTCACTGGAGCACAATGGCTAGTGACCTGTGCTGTGTAAGCCCGTGGTCTGATACGGCAGGCAGTTTTTATTGCACCTTCAAATCCATTGGACATCAAGTCAACAACAAGCAGTATAGAGTAGAGGATAACAGTTCAAGTTCGTAATTTACTGAAAAATACTCCTCCTTAATTGCTGTCTTCCGTGAGATTAAGAGAATGGATCATAGACGGGCTAACATTTAACAAGCTGATCCGTCGGTTCTGAAGCTCACGCTGTAGTTTGGTCCCTACACCACAGTGAGCTCACGCAGCCAAGAAGCTGTCTGGTCTGAGCTCAAGACCACACACGCACACCTCTCCTACAAGGAACACAAGATAAGATTTCTAAGATTCACCCTCGCGTATTGTGTACTTCGTTCGGAGAAGCTATTATATACCTTTATCTACGTTATTACTAGGTCCAGATTTTTAGGTTTTAACCTACTTTTCTCCTGGCAATTTAATTATCAACTTTCAAGATATATATTCATTTCACACTTCCTGATGCAGAATATGTGAATTTTGTTGTACCTTAAAATACCTAAAGAGGGGATGTCACCTGAAGTAACCTAAAAAGCTGTTTTGCCTTCTTCAAATGAAAAATGCTATTTTCCCACTGAAACCTGTCATTAAATAATTTTCACCACTCCTATAAGCAATAGGGCGGAGATAGTTTGGAGCATGTTGCATGCCTCCCATTGCACATGTGACACCTGGTTACAACTTGATGTAGCTGATACAAGGTCAGGAGGAGCGTAACCTCCAGTCATCCACAGAGAATACAGGTGGCAGAAAACATGGTGAATGGTTGTTGAAATATTTTTTTAACTTTGTTATATAGTGAAACAATAATTAAACCCCACTTATTGAAAAAAAAAAAATTGCTACAGATCAAAAATGTATTGTGGATAATCAAATAATCTTCTGTCAGGCTTGCTCCAAGCTAGTTACCTAAAAAGTGCACTGCAATTCCCTAGCATGCTTACCTTAGTGTATTTAAGATTTGTATTTTTCCAGGTTACATGAGAGCAGGAGCAGCTGTGGACATTGCTAGTGTAACTGTGGGAAATACATCCAGCAGCAACAGTAAGCAAATGCTTACTTTTTCCACAGATAGCAATCCTCAAGATTGATCCAGTTTTTTTTTTTTTGCTACTTGCTTTACGTTGCACCGACAAAGATATGTGTTATGGCAACGATGGGATAGGAAAGGCCTAGGTAGTGGAAGGAAGCGGCTGTGGCCTTAATTAAGGTGCAGCCCTGGCATTTGACTGGTGTGAAAACGGGAAACCACGGAAAACCATCTTCAGAGCTGCCGACAGTGGGGCTCGAACCCACTATCTCCCGATTACTGGATATTGGCCACGCTTAAGCGACTGCAGCTATCGAGCTCGGTGATCCAGATGTTGGTGTCGCAAATGTCCCATGGAACATACCAACCAACCCAACCATGAAAAAATTTTTGAGGACATCAGTAGCTGCATCCTCGAAGCAAACCCTAAAATAACCTATGTTAAGCATACAACAAACCTACAATGAATGTTTATACCACCCAAAAATCCAGGTCCTAGTTATTACCAACTATGAGGCGCAAAGCCAATCCCTGAACAACTAGAATGCTCCATGTTACAGAAGGAAACTTTACCGTGGGTGAGTAGATGTTCAGGTAGAGGCAGTCTTCGTCCATGTCACGAATCCCCTTCGTGTTGCCGATAAAGCGGATGGGCTGGGGGCATGCTGGGCCGAAGTCCACTGCCTGAAGCACTTGCCATCCTCGATGTGCGCGTGGAGGCTGCAAAAATAAGTTACAGTATTTTCAGATACTGACACTTTCACTTTTCAAACTTGAAGATCTAAACAATTTGCATGGCTTAAGAGAATATGAAAAAATAAATAAAAGAAGAGAAACAAATTTATAAGTAATTTTGTGTTCTTTTAACCTTAGATATCAGCAGGTCACTATACTATTTTCATTCTTCAACAAATTGTTTGAATAACCTCATCAACGACTGTTGTTAACACTTAGCACCCTATCAACCACTTACAGCTGAATTATCATTCTGTTGAAAGAGGTCGAGGTGTGTCCCTTTTCCCTCCAGTTGCAAGAACACCATCATATCAAAGTGGCTTCTTTATTTGTTCTGCTCGGCTGTGGAATGAACTAACCCCAGAAAAAAATAACTTTGCACTGAAAATTTTTGTAAAGTGGTAAAAAAGAAGGTATATTTAACAAAATATTTTGAACATGATGTAATTTTCTTATATGTGTCAATGTTAAGTATCGTGGGAGTGTGGATGAATGTTTATGTGGTCCTGAGTGTGCCAGACTGTACGTGAGTAGCTGAAGTCTTACTTTACAAGTAAATGATACTTCTATGTAATATTCTGTAGTCTGTAATTGTAATTATTTAATTCTGTAATTTTAAGAGGGATAGAGGCACCTTCGTGTACGTGGAACTATGGCTTTTCTCCATCCATCATCCTTGAATTGTATCTACAATTTGTGAAATAAATAAATAAATTAAATAAATAAATAAATAAATAAATAAAATGATAACAACAGTTACTGGCTATTGTATCCCTTACAATAAATCTGCCTGGCAAAAGCAAATTTCTACTCTGTTCACCGACCTGTGCCATGTTATTAGTTTTTTAACTACTACTCGTTATTTACAATGTATTTCTTTACCATTAAGGAGGTATTTGAAATGCCAATGTCAGTGTGAGTGGTGGTGGTTATTATTGTTCTAAGAGTAAGTACAACTAGGCAATTACCCTCTATTGACACTAATCAGAGGGAAAGAAAGGAAGGGGCTTGACACTTCGAAAAATGAAGATAGTGGCCAAAGAAAGAGAGGGCACAAAGGGCATGAAAATGGTAGGCCTTGCATAATGGTCGGGGTCAGAAAAGAATGAAAGTTGACCAAGAGAGGTCGGATAGGATAGAAGAAAGTGAGAAAACTGGCACAGGTGAGTGGAAGCATTGCAGGACTCAGCTAAGGTCCCTGTGGTCATCAATCCACACTGTCAAGTTAAAAGCCCCTGGGGTCCATTTTCATCACCACTTACGACAGGCAAAGGACACCCACACGGGGAGGAAAAGACAAGGTGTAAGGCAACAAAACTTGGGCTGGGAAGACTTGGTAGTAACGAGATGAGATGCTGGACTAATGTGGTATGTTTTGAGCTGTAAAAACCGACCCTGGAGGGTAAAGGGATTAAGAAACATACTTGTGTCTTGATATTGCCATTATAGGCTTATTGCATACGACTGTTTGTGCTCGGTGATAATTATAACTCTGTTTTTTAAATATTTATAAATTTCTGTCGAGATGTCGCCTGACAGTTGAGTTTACTGAACAGAGCGCATGCGCTGGCTTATTGATTTTCCGTGAGTGGATCAGAGACCTCCACAATGTCATGTTTTCAAAGCTTTGATAGAGGGTTATCATAAGCTAGCTTTATTTCAAATACAAATTGTTTATTGTACAGTTTGTGGTGCCGTGTGCTTGTGGAATATTGGAAGTAGAAGGTATGAAACTTCAATTATTATGAGCCTCATTAAGATAACTTACAGTTTTCTGGCATATAATATTTATATTTCGGCAGATTTTCAGTATGATATAGGTTCTCCACCAATCAGATTTTCATTATGATACAAGTATTATACAACTGTTTGACCAAATAGGTAAGAATAGCATCGTATATACCTGCGCTCAACGCACTAGCTTCGCACTTGTTCCCAAAATCAAACCTGTCGAACACACATAATGACATCAATGCACCTTCTACTTGCAATATTCCACAATCACACGGCACATTCCCGCAAATTCACTTCAACAACCGTGCAATGAAATGGCGTATGGGAGTGTCCGAGGACATGTTCGGCTCGCCAGATGCAGGTCTTTTGATTTGACACCCGTAGGCGACCTGCGCGTCGTGATGAGGATGAAATGATGAAGAAGACGACACATACACCCAGCCCCCGTGCCAGCAAACCCGGGACCACTGTGACCAAAGGCCAGCACGCTAACCATTTAGCCATGGACCCGGACGACCGTGCAATAACAATAAACAATGTATGTTTGAAACCTTTTATCAAAGCTTTGAAAACGTGGTATGACACTGTCAAGGTCACTGATCCACTGACGGAAAATCAATAACCCAGCGCATGCGCTCTGTTCAGTAAACTCAACCGTCAAGCGACATCTCGACAGAAATTTATGAATATTTTAAAAATAGAGTTATCTTTGAGCATAAACAGTCGTATGCTACTCGCCTATGATGGTACCGGTAATGAAGACACTCGTATGGAAATTATAAAACTCGGTTCGCTCGTTTAATAACATACTCATGTCTTAATAGTTGTTGAATAATGTACTATTTTTATATAACGTCGCACAGAAACGGCGACAATGGGATAGGAAAGGGAAGGAAGCGGTCGTGGCCTTAATTAAACTGCAACCCCAACATTTGCCTGGTGTGAAAATTGGAAACCATCTTGAAGGCTACCGACGGTGGGGTTCGAACCCACTATCTCTCGAATGCAAGCTGATAGCTTCCTGACCCAAAGCGCACAGTCACTTGCTCGCAGGGGGGTGACACTTCATAGGGAGCGTCCGAAGCAGTTCTGAGATGGGCCAATCGAACTCCGCCAACTAATGAAAACTAAAATTCTCTTTTAGAGGGCTAATTTAGAAGGCAGAGGTTGGCATTACACATTCAGTTGCCTGGTACAGCAAATTCAAAACACAACACCGTTATCGTTGCGCGCGAAGGGGACCTTGGTCGTACGGTATGTAATAGTGCTTGTTAGACGAAAATTTGTAAAGATTCTTTCGCACTGAACGAGATTTTTGATCCAGTTTTTAGAGAGTATGGTGTGAAATTATAATTATGCGTGTTCTTATTGTGAAGATATAGTATTATGATGATGATCATGAACGTACTTCACATTGAACTACCTAGCTATTGCGAGTAAACGTCTGTGTGATTGTGCTTCTTACCTGCTGTTTGGAATAAATAAATTCAAAATATAAACTGTGTGCATTATGCTGTGTTTTACTTTCATCCTTTCCTTCTCGTGTTTTCCATTCCCATACATAAAAGTCGTGGGAAGTGTTCAACGAACGAACGAAATAATTAGGTTATGTTAGATCGTGATTTAGGCAAGTATGGGGGTTTTGGGGTTTTATATGAATTGCATTAACATTTTCAGTAATCAATGTTGCATTTATCACTTAATAGATGTAAATTTACATTAAAATGCGAACGGTGAAACAAGGATAAAAGCTAGCGTTATAACAGTATTGCCAACATACAAATACGGTAATTGCAATTTACTTTTCAAGTAAAAGACACGAGAGAAGCTTTAGATACAACTTTCCTACCGAAATACAATCACTATCTCTATCACAATTAAAATTTTAACAAAGTAACAACTATCATCATCGTGTTTACTACGAGGTACTATCGTGGGATTTATTTCCTTATGTTGGCAGAGAGAAAGTGGCCACTGTAGCTTCCATGACCTGTTTTCTCAGCCAACTTTATTATACAGGAGTGACGGATCTATTTCTCTTATATGATCCTTGCTTGCTCGGTAAATGGCTTTATTACGCCGCACTTCTTTGTAACTGTAATACATGTATATACATGTTTATTCTATAGAAGTGAATTAAAATGTCAAGAGAAAACAAAAACTATTATTACCACGGTTAAGTAGGTAAACTGTCAACATTTACTCCTCTGTCGAAATTCGCTTTGTTTTGTAGCTTTTTTATGTTTTCAGTTTTGTTATCTACCCCCCCCCCCCCATTATGACCTAACAGACAGACATTAACAACTGAGCAATTTCTAACACCGTACCAGAGCTCTAGCGCCTAAGGTACCTGGTCATTTCAGCTATTTCTACCGTAGCTGAGTTATTTCCTAGTTCTAATGACCGAATTTTAACAGCCAAATTACAATATTTAGAGCCTTTTTTGGATTTGCTCGCGTGTTCTCGCAAACAGATGAATCAAATGAACGGCCAGAAACAAAATGAGCAAGAATCCGTTCCCTAATACATCTGTATATTATTACTGTTGTCTAGAGATATCAATTTTGTATTGGAGTTACTTCCCAATAAAGCCATAGGTTACAACATTTTAGTAAACATTCTTGTTGACATGGCCTTTTATCGTGACAGAAAACAATGTGAAATTATTTTCTTAACACGGCAAAAGCTTATTATTAACGGGTCGTGAAAGCATTTTGTTGCTTAAATTAAACAATAATTCATTTTTAACAACAGCCTAGAGACTACCCACAAGGATACTTCCGCCGTCAGCGGAATTTTTGTCGCAAATCACACCAAAAGTGATGCACATGTTTTGTGGGTGTGTTCTAGATTTATCGCTTTCGCTCGAGATGACGTGCTGATTCAAAGCTCGTCTATCCGGTTTTACTGAGGCAACAGTCACGCTTCTGGCCTTGCTCTGACTTTAATAAACGAGGAGTCGAGGAACGAAGAGCTCGACGCTAGCAGCAATGCGACCTATGTGAAGTGAAAAAGAAAAACCGCTAAGGGTCAACTTTTGTTTCATCATCAGTGTCAGTTTCTGTGGCACGTGTTTCTCTCTCAAGACCTGGCCACACTTGCCGGGACTGCGGGTAATCCCGCGCTAAAAATGTGCACCACTGACTTTTTAGAAAGGACGTAACCCTTCACAGGGGGAATGAAAATAATAGCATGGTACACTGAAAAACGCTGCTCTGTGGTAGCCGGTGACAAAATGAACTCTCTTCTTAATTTCCATTCACATAACCTTATACATCATGCACCAGTATACTGAATACAAGTCGTTTGCGGACAACAATGCTGAATTATTCCAATTGATAGCAGAATGTTGTAATAAAATTAATACAAACAGAAAATATTGGGTAAGTTTCACGAAGATAAAATCGGCTTTCATACCTTAATAAGGGACATGAATGAGACATTCAAACGATAAAACATGAGATTGAATAAGACACAACTGTAGACATTTTTTGGACGTAATAAAAGAAAGTATTGGCAAACAAAAAAATCTGCAATTCGAGACACAATTGGGACTAAAGAAAGATTAGCCGTAAGGCTCTCACCACGCCTTAGTGGGGTTGCGGGTGCAAACTTTGTTGTTCACGTAGATTTAACTGTTTTGTAGCCGGATGCCCTTCCAGACGTATTTCTGTGCTGGATAGTAGTGTGTACAATGACCACACGTCCGCCTTTTTTTACCACTGTCCGGGATCCTTTTTTACTGAGTCTGCTTATTTTGAGGTAATCTGTTTTACTGCTTCGTTTTTACAAGTATTATTCATTACGCGACGCTCGTACTCGTAGATTAGTGATTATGGATATACAGTAGAGCATGCCTTGTATTGCGATAGTGAAATATGCCGGGAGTGTCCGAGGACATGGGTGTCAAATCAAAAGACCTGCTCTTGACGAGCCGAACAAGTCCTCGGACACTCCCGACACTAAAAGCCGTACGCCATTTCATTTTTTCTTTTTTTTTTTTTTTTTTTTACTTCATATGGCCATTGTGAGCCACATTTCGAATGTTTATTGGAGTTCGATAACCTATGAGTTTACGGAGTGTTTATTTGAATGTATTTGAGAAAAATGGTTTGTTTAGAACAGAAGAGAACAGCACCGGTAGTCTCTCTCTCTCACAGATGAGCATCAAGGAAGCCTCCAGGTTATCCTGACAGGTTTTTGTTTCCCTAGCCTGAAACCCTAGAACAGACGGTAAACAAAACAGCAGGTCACAGCACCGGTTTTATAGCGGGACATCCGGTCTACAGATGAGCGTGGGAGTACAGACGACTAAGTGAAGCACCAGACTCAAGAAAATAATTCTTTCTATTGCAAACTCAGCGCTCAGTTTCTCTGCAGCCTTTTGCTCTCCAACAACAGTTGTTACTTACGATACAAAAGCCGAAACTAAGTTGCGATGTTTTCTCTCCTTGGATTGTGTTTCCTTTTCGAAATTCCGCTTGGTTTCCTTCCCCACCTGTTCTATATAAACCACCGCCGTCTCGATCCTCTTTTCTGTGTACTGATGCACACCTACAGGTGTGTGCCCTAGCGGGTTTAATTCTAATTTCACATTATCAATATAAATTGTTTCTGTAATCACTTTAAGGGTGCACATATGGGGCAACTGATTTGTATAATAGCGATCTGTTGAAGACTCCAAGTAGTTCTTTAGCTTCTCATAATCAGCTAAATTTTATCAGCGTGATATTTGAATACCTGCCGGCAAAAAACGTTGTGACCCTCACTTTTCTAGAATCCTGGGTTTCCGTGCATAAACGATGTATGCGCTCAGAGTGAGGCATGTAGGAAGTTATGTTGGCAAACTTGAACGTTAAGCGCCTTTTTTATTTTGTTTAAATTTCGCCACGGGTCGTGCGGTGCAGAAGCGTTGAATCAATGGAAAAATTTTCATTTTCTAGGTTACAACGTTTTGCCGGCAGGTATTCCATTTCAGACGTTCACGATTTGTCAAATTCCACTATAAGAGTAACGGGCTGCATGGTCAGGAATTCGAAAAATTTAAGAAATGAGATTTCCACTTTCGGAGATGCACATGAGGCTGGGGACAAAGGCGGCCGGGCGTAGAGTGCCGAGTTATCGTTAATGAACTAACTAGTTCATTTGAACGACTCGTTTATTTGAACTGGTACGAGTTCATTCAAATATTTCGAACGTGTCGTTCACACCGCTCTTTGGCTAAGATAGCGCATGATAAACTACCTCGTTCATTGAACGAAGTGCCGTGAAAGGTGTTCCCTTGAAGACAGCACAAATGAACTACCTCGTTCATTGAACGAAGTGCCGCGAGAGCTGTTTCCATGAAGACAGCACAAATGAACTACCTCGTTCATTTGAACGACAAAATAAGCTCGCACGCGAATTGTCAATGGCGTGCCGTGTTATTGGTCACATGGCAGCACATTTCCTCTCAAACATCTCAACTGGGGGAAGGGGGGGGGGGGGAGGTTATAGAAAATTCGAAAGCTTACCTGCCTCTCCGTCTCTCGTGTATACTATTTCTCCATTTAAACTGGCGCCGGCATTCGGTAGTCGTTTTTCTGCTCGTGCTCATAATTAACTCGTTCATTTGAACGAAGTGCCGCGAGAGCTGTTTCTATGACATCACCTCATGAACTACCTCGTTCATTTCAAATAGTTCATTTGAACGACTCAGGCGAAGAACGGTGCCGAATGAACTAGTTCACGCAAATGAACTAACTGGACCCATACCTTCGTGCTCACCAAGGGGCCTTCATGGTCTGTACTGATGTGGAGGGGACTGCCATGTGGTACCATCCCAGGTGAAGTAGCCTCTTATTGCCGCTCAGGTGGCTGCTTCCAGCAAGCACATGATTTTTCCTGCGCCACCCTTCTGACCCTAGAGGGAAAGCTTGAGTTTGCTCTACTCACTGTTCTAGCCTTTACAATTGTCCACTCTTGGGTACCAGGGGTGCGTTTAGAATTTGACGTTATGACAACAGTTTTACTATCAGCAAAGGACATGGGCGGGGTACTTTTATGGGGTGTGGTGGTAAATATTTTTAATAACTGGAGGATTTCCAACTCTGAATCATTGGATTGCAGGAAAGGTAGGCAGAAATCGCTACAGCATTTTACACTTTCAATGTTCTATCCTTTCTTCACTCGATAACTTCAAGGAATATATCTATCAAATGTGTGCTTGCAAATTTCCAAATAGGAAATAAAATGAAACAATACAATACTTACCCTAAAACGTCCCTCTCCCACCGGTGGCTGAGCGTAGGGAATTCCCAGGAAGACGTCCACGTTGGCGAATGAGTTCTCGACGACAGTTTGCCCGGGCCTGTACCCTGACTTGGGATCGGGATTGTCGTACAAGTAGACCTTGAATCCTTGAATCTGTCCGTACGACGTCTGAACGAACACATCTCGGTCGAGGAGACGAGATTTAGGCCTCTCCTTGCCTTGAAGATCTGGTCTCCAACCTGCCAGGACTCCAGGCAAGGGCACAGGTGTAGGAGGGCCGTAGTTACCCTGAAACAATAAGGTTCAGATGTTTGAGATGTACTGTGGGCGAGGTGTAGGAGCGTAGTGGAATGGCCTAGGGAGCGGTGATAAGGGAACAGGGAACTGGAAATCAAGTAGGGATGACATAAAATTGTTAGTGTTGAACTGTAGAAGTATTGTAAAGAAAGGAATAGAATTAAGTAATTTAATAGATATATATTTACCAGATATTGTAATAGGAGTTGAATCATGGCTGAGAAATGATATAATGAATGCAGAAATTTTCCTCACGGCACTGGAGTGTGTATCGTAGAGATAGGATAGGAATGGTGGGAGGGGGAGTGTTCATTCTGATGAAAGAAGAATTTGTAAGCTACGAAAAAGTTAAAGATGAGACACATGAAATTCTAGGTGTAAGGCTCATTTCTAAACATAATAGGCAACTTGATATGTTTGGAGTGTACAGATCGGGAAAGGGTAGCACTGATGCGGATTCGGAATTATTTGATAGGATAGTCAGCTATGTGGGAAACGACATGGAAAGAAATGTGATTGTAGCGGGAGATCTGAATTTGCCAGGGGTAAATTGGGAAGGAAATGCGAACGACAGGAAGCATGACCAACAAATGGCAAATAAGTTAATATGGGAAGGACAGCTGATTCAGAAAGTGATGGAACCAAGCAGAGGGAAAAATATCCTGGATGTCGTGCTGATAAAACCAGATGAGCTCTATAGGGAAACTGAAGTAATAGATGGTATTAGTGATCATGAAGCTGTTTTTGTGGTAGTTAAAAATAAATGTGATAGAAAGGAAGGTCTTAAAAGTAGGACTGTTAGGCAGTACCATATGGCTGATAAAGCAGGCATGAGGCAGTTTCTAAAAAGTAACTATGATCGGTGGAAAACGGTAAATAAAAATGTAAACAGACTCTGGGATGGGTTTAAAGAAATTGTTGAGGAATGCGAAAACAGGTTTGTACCTTTAAGGGTGGTAAGGAATGGTAAGGACCCACCTCATTATAATAGAGAAATAAAGAGACTAAGAAGGAGGTGCAGACTGGAAAGAAATAAGAGTTAGAAATGGCTGTGGAAGTAAGGAGAAATTGAAGGAACTTACTAGAAAATTGAATCTAGCAAAGATGACAGCTAAGGATAACATGATGGCAAGCATAATTGGCAGTCATACAAATTTTAGTAAAAAATGGAAGGGTATGTATAGGTATTTTAAGGCAGAAACAGGTTCCAAGAAGGACATTCCAGGAATAATTAATGAACAAGGGGAGTATGTATGTGAGGATCTTCAAAAGGCAGAAGTATTCAGTCAGCAGTATGTAAAGATTGTTGGTTACAAGGATAATGTCGAGATAGAGGAGGAGACTAAGGCCAAAGAAGTAATAAAATTTACATATGATAACAATGACATTTACAATAAGATACAAAAGTTGAAAACTAGAAAAGCGGCTGGAATTGATTAGATTTCTGGGGATATACTAGACAATGGGTTGGGATATAGTACCATATCTGAAGTACTTATTTGATTATTGTTTGGTCGAAGGAGCTATACCAGATGAATGGAGAGTTGTTATAGTAGCCCCTGTGTATAAAGGAAAGGGTGATAGACATACGGTAAAGCTGAAAATTACAGGTCAGTAAGTTTGACGTGCATTGTATGTAAGCTTCGGGAAGGCATTCTTTCTGATTATATTAGACATGTTTGTGAAATTAATAACTGGTTCGATAGAAGGCAATTCAGTTTTAGGAAAGGTTATTCCACTGAAGCTCAACTTGTAGGATTCCAGCAAGATATAGCAGATATCTCGGATTCTGGAGGTCAAATGGACTGTATCGCGATTGACCTGTCTAAATCATTTGATAGGGTAGATCATGGGAAACTACTGGCAAAAATGAGTGCAATTGGACTAGACAAAAGAGTGACTGAATGGGTTGCTATATTTCTAGAAAATAGATCTCAGAGAGTTAGAGTAGGTGAAGCTTTGTCTGACCCTGTAATAGTTGAGAGGGGAGTTCCTCAGGGCAGTGTTATCGGACCTTTATGTTTTCTTATATATATATAAATGATATGAGTAAAGGAGTGGAATCAGAGGTAAGACTTTTTGCGGATGATGTTATTCTCTATAGAGTGATAAATAAGTTACAAGATTGTGAGCAACTGCAACGTGACCTCGAAAATGTTGTGAGATGGACAGCAGGCAGTGGTATGTTGATAAACGGGGCTAACAGTCAGGTTGTGAGTTTCACAAATAGGAAAAGTCCTCTCAGTTTTAATTACTGCATTGATGGGGTGAAAGTTCCTTTTGGGGATCATTGTAAGTATCTAGGTGTTAATATAAGGAAAGATCTTCACTGGGGTAATCACATAAATGGGATTGTAAATAAAGGGTACCGATATCTGCACATGGTTATGAGGGTGTTTAGGGGTTATAGTAAGGATGTAAAGGAGAGTGCATATAAGTCTCTGGTAAGACCCCAACTAGAGTATGGTTCCAGTGTATGGGACCCTCACCAGGATTACCTGATTCAAGAACTGGAAAAAATCCAAAGAAAAGCAGCTCGATTTGTTCTGAGTGATTTCCGACAAAAGAGTAGCGTTACAAAAATGTTGCATTGTTTGGGTTGGGAAGAACTGAGAGAAAGAAGAAGAGCTGCTCGACTAAGTGGTATGTTCGAGCTGTCAGCGGAGAGATGGCGTGGAATGACATTAGTAGACGAATAAGTTTGAATGGTGTTTATAAAAGTAGGAAAGATCACAATATGAAGATAAAGTTGGAATTCAAGAGGACAAACTGGGGCAAATAATCATTTATAGGAAGGGGAGTTAGGGATTGGAATAACTTATCAAGGGAGATGTTCAATAAATTTCCAATTTCTTTGAAATCATTTCGGAAAAGGCTAGGAAAGCAACAGACAGGGAATCTGCCACTTGGGCGACTGCCCTAAATGCAGATCAGTATTGACTGATTGATTGATTGATTGAAACATAACAAGGTTCAGTAATGTTTGAGATGTATGTGGGCGAGGTGTAGGAGCGTAGTTACCCTGAAACATAACAAGGTTCAGTGATGTTTGAGATGTACTGTGGGCGAGGTGTAGGAGCGTAGTTACCCTGAAACATAACAAGGTTCAGTGATGTTTGAGATGTACTGTGGGCGAGGTGTAGGAGCGTAGTTACCCTGAAACATAACAAGGTTCAGTGATGTTTGAGATGTACTGTGGGCGATGTGAAGAAGGAGCGTGGTTACCTTGAAAGATAATAAGGTTCAGTAATGTTTGAGATGTACTGTGGGCGATGTGAAGAAGGAGCGTGGTTACCTTGAAAGATAACAAGGTTCAGTAATGTTTGAGATGTACTGTGGGCGAGGTGTAGGAGCGTAGTTACCCTGAAACATAACAAGGTTCAGTGATGTTTGAGATGTACTGTGGGCGATGTGTAGGAGCGTAGTTACCCTGAAACATAACAAGGTTCAGTGATGTTTGAGGTGTACTGTGGGTGATGAAGTGAAATGTCCAAATAATCAACTTGCTGTACGTATTTCTTAGAATATTAGAAATGGTGAGTAAACAGGGGTCCTAGCTCAGTCTGGCATTGCTTGCAGAGTCATCTTTCCTATCCGACCTTCCTTGGTGAACCCTTGTTCTCTTCCTACCCCGACAGTTTTAGGTATGCTAGGCCCTGCCCTTTCGTTCTTCGAGTTTCACTTTCTCTTATAACAATGTTCACCATCACTAACAAGGTAATGATTTACAACAATCAATCGTCATTTCCCTCTCTTCTGATATTTTCCTCCATTTCACCAACTTTCTTTCTTACTTTTGTGGAGAACTGTTTCTACACAGTCTGCTCTCTGATGGAGGTAGATTCATCCCTCATGCAGTTCATAACTCGGAGGGCACACAACCCACATAGGACTTCATAACTGAATTTAATTACTGGTAGTTCGAGTTTCAGAATTTCAGGGAGATATTCAACATAATGTAACCTGTCAGCATTAGAGACACGTTCAGCACATCACTTTAAAATGGCGCTGGTGGTGTGGTGAATGTTCATTGGGAAGGGACGGATTTCGTGTTAGCGTAGTGAGAAAGCATGTAATACCTACTGAAATTTGGTTAATTCTCTGTGTGTGATCCATTTAGTGCTATTCACATTGATTTTTAGTGTTTCTTGAGAGTACAGTTATTAAAATTAGTGATATTTATTACCGGGCGAGTTGGCCGTGGGCGTAGAGGCGCGCGGCTGTGAGCTTGCATCCGGGAGATAGTAGGTTCGAATCCCACTATCGGCAGCCCTGAAGATGGTTTTCCGTGGTTTCCCATTTTCACACCAGGCAAATGCTGGGGCTGTACCTTAATTAAGGCCACGGCCGCTTCCTTCCAACTCCTAGGCCTTTCCTATCCCATCGTCGCCATAAGACCTATCTGTGTCGGTGCGACGTAAAGCCCCTAGCAAGTGATATTTATTTACATATTGCATTGAGTAGTTCCGTTGGTGTTCGCTAGATTACGTGTTCTACGTCATGTTTCGTATCTGGGTTGGAAGAAATACGAAATAATATTTCATTCTTTGGTTTAAATACCTACAGTTTTGTCGGTAGGATACCGGTACTTATAAAGATACCTCATTATATGAAGTTATATCTTCCGTACTTTCTACATTTTAGCCTACACTTGAATAGGTAGCATACCATACTAGACATGTTATTTCCTAAAGCACTTTAATAAAACCGACAAACTGCAGGGACTTATTCCTGACTGGAAATGGAGGAAAAAATGTCCCAAAAATGTCCGGAAATGCATCGTTTCGACGGTAGATGGCACTGACGAATGAAATTTTCTCTGACTACTTGCAGTGTGTTTCTTCTGTTGCAGATAGTGTGATTGAATCAGCGTACTGTCGGAAGCAGAAAGGTCCGGTATTCATGTCGGTAACAAGCCGAGATGGTGTTTATGTACGGCCGAGCCAATGGAAACGGTCGAGGGGCAGCACGGCTATAGCAAAACAAGTACCCTCACAGACACCAACCACATCACACAACGTTTCAAGCGATTTTTGGGCGTTTGTGTGATCATGGGTCCTTTCAGACAGCCGAACGTGCAGGGAGGAGGCAGACTGTGCGTAGAGGAACAGGTTCTACAGGACATTGAGACGAACCCTAGTACAAGTGGCCCGCCAACATGGTGTAAGCCAGACTACGATTATGTGTATCCTGCATGACAACCGCTATTACATCTATCATCTGCAAAAAGTGCAAGGATTTCCCTCTACGGGAAGGATATTGTCGATGGTTTTTCACCAGGCCATCACAGTTATGGGATTTCTGTCGTCAGTCCTCTTTACCGAAGAAGCAACTTTTATCAGAAATGGCATCGCCTTATCTGCATAATCTTCATCAGTGGGCTACAGAAAATCCCCGGGGAATGGTTGAAGCGTATCACCAGCATCGGTTCAGCATTAATGTTAGGGCAGGGATTCTTGGCGACGATATACTTGGACCAGTTATTATTCCACAACGCCTCAACGGAGAAACGTTCCTGGAGTTCCTGCAGAATACTCGGCCTGGATTGCTTGAGAATGTGACTCTGGAAATAAGACAGGTTACATGGTTTCTGCATGATGGAGCGCCACCCCACTTCCGCATCACAGTTCGCCAACACCTCAACATCTTCCCCAGGCGCTGGATAGGACGCGGAGGCCCTGTTGCATGGCCTCCTAGATCACCGGCTTAAACCCCCTAGATTTTTACCTCTGGGCACATCTGAAAAGCGTTGTGTATGCTGAACCAGTTCCTGATGTGTAGACCCTTCAACAGCGTGTTCACGGCGCCTGTGACGCTATTCGGTGAGAGGGCGGAACGTGCGAAAGAGTGAGGCAATCCATGATACGACGTCTGAACGCGTGCATTGCAGCACATGGAGGCCACTTTGAACATCTTCTAAGTTCAAAATAAGTAAGTTACGGCATTTCAATTTGGGTGAAAATACCATGTCTCCAGGAAGGTATTAGAAAAGAATCAACTCTAGAAGATATTTTTGGATAGTTATAAATAATTCGGGACTGAAAGGGTTAAGTTGCCTGAGGGTCAGTTTCGGCGTTTTATTTTGCCTCACCAGATGGCATAACAACCACAACTCTATTGGACGACGTATAACTGAGTTGAAATGACTTCCCCCTCTGAAAGCGGGTGGTGCGCTGTAACCCTGAGTTACTCAGTGTCGACCTCTCTCGGTCAACTCTTGTTCTCTTCCGGCCCCGAAGGTTTGCGAGTCTTCATTTTCACGTCCTTCGTAGGCCTTCCCTTTATTTCGCCGATACCTTCATTTGTTGAAGTGTGGAGCTCCCCACACACCAAAGCGAACATGACCACATGTCAGAGAGGACGGGGATCCTCAAATAGCACCACAAAAAGCGATGGGACGCGAAAATGAGACATATTAGCCTGGATGAAGAGCGAGGTAGTGGCTCAAGGGCCACACTGGAAACGATCGCGGACCGCCAATTTTCGTATAATGTTGCAAATAGAACAGAAGTAAACCCATCTCCGTACAAGACATGAAGGCCCTTGGAGGGGTGGAAGCTAAAGGCTTCCACTAGATGGGGTAGTGTGGTTAGATCTACGCCCGGCCGCCTTTGCTATAGGTTGAGTGCATCTCCGGAAGTGGAAATCTCATTTCTTGAATTTTACGACTTCCTGACGGGGATTCGAACCCGCCCTCGACCAGGACAGAAGTACCGGTACGAGTATGAAATAATATGCGCAGTTCAATTGAAATGAAGGTTTAATTGCTTGAAACACTATTTTACATTGTATAAAAGAGTGAAATTAAAAATGAACACTATTTTAGCCAGGACAGCAGTTGAATTCGGAAGAAATCCACCCAGCAATTGCATTTCATTGAATTAATGAACACAATGACAAAGTTTTAAAAAAGACGAAGTGAAATGAATAATGTAGTCAAAACCGAAATCAAAGGAAAATTTAGTGCAAGTAGTGTGAAGGAAACAATGATATTCAGCAATGTCACTGCCTTCGTAATGTCCAGGCCGTACTGTACCTCTGATGACGTCACGCTTTGGGGGGAACTTGAAGGCGATACGCATACGCTCCGCTTGAATAACACACTCGTTTAAATTACTTAAAGAACCGTTAACACCTTATAAAACCAAAACCTATCGTCAAATATTTGTTAATTCTGACATCCAATGCATATTCTTCTCCGTAACGTTCTATTTCTCGCGTATATACGTTCGTTTGCGTGAGTACAGCCTAACACTTTGAGACATATTCTTGCGATTTTATCCATTTTCTGGTCAACTGGAACATTCATATCATAAACACTCACAGAAAACATGCAGCCAATTACCATACTATTTATTACAAATATAAATTATTTCTGTACCTCACTGTTTCCACTCCATGAACACTGCAGCTTTCCTGGACCTCTTCCAGGAAGTTACACGAGTATGCAGTAGGTCTGCTCTCTTTGAAGCACTTTGTTGAATACACAAGTCGGTGTGAATTTTGGAAAAGTTATTTAAAAACATATTCACCCAAATATATATATACACTGTCCGGCCAGGTCTTCCAATTTCTTCCCGCAGTCACAAATGACTAGGGAATCTGCCAACTGCATTGACTCCAAAGCCAAGGATTTTGTGACACACTCAGGATTGTCTGACTTTAGAAATACCATCTTATATGCATCTGACACTAACACACAAAATACTTTGTACACCTCAATTCTAAGTTCTATTGACATGTCTGATGGATACTTTAAGCCCCCTCGATTTAGGAAATTCAGATATCTTACTTCTGGAGGTAATTCATATATAAGATCTGAATCTGTCAGAAGATAAAATTTACATAAATCACACTGCTGTTTGATACTCTTTTTTTTTGTTGCTATTTGCTTTTCGTCGCGCCGACACAGATAGGTCTTACGGCGACAATAGGACAGGAAAGGTCTAGGAATGGAAAGGAAGCGGCCGTGGCCTTAATTAAGGTACAGCCCCAGCATTTGCCTGGCGTGAAAATGGGAAACCACGGAAAACCATCTTCAGGGCTGCCGACAGTGGGGTTCGAACCCACTGTCTGCCGAATACTGGATACTGGCCGCACTTAAGCGACTGCAGTTATCGAGCTCGGTGATACTCATAAATAAGACTTGCATTTTCAAATACACCGAATTTAGATTAGCCGTAGGTCTGATTACATAAAAATATAGGGCCTACCTAATGTTACCCATGTTTATGACATAATAAAAGAAATTAACTCACCATCTGGACGGGACACTCTTATTTCTCTCAGGATGTGATTTTCAGGAAAGTGCTTGATACACACAACTGTGTTTTGATTAACTATTAAATTTTCCCTGGGAATAGCCTTCTTCCATAACTTAACTCGTTCTTCATCAGAAGGAAACACAAATACCGGAGTGTACTCTCCTTGTTTATAATTGGCTTTGCAGCCAGGCACACAGCAACTCTTAGGCATGGTGATTTCCCTCACTGATCATCTTAATTCAAGTATATACAATTCGTGATTAATAATAAAACACAGAATGCACAAACTCAATTAATTTTGCACTATAAATATAAGTTTACACAAATAAACTACAAAATTAAAACACCGAAGAACGATCTTCTTAACCTATAGCTTCACATAAATACACGCTCACACTAAGTTTTCTTCACTAATTAACGACTTTTCACTTAATAATGCAGTCGATGACGACTTATTCTCACACATATCTGAGTGAACATGCAGCCATCGTTAAAGGTTTCAATAAAACTGCGAAAATCTATGTTTAACTCTACTAACTCATGTGCTAAACTTCCCCCCTAACGATCAGCTGATTGCTTTCCCGCGCTCATTATAGTACGGCCTGGACATCACGAAGGCAGTGGCAATGTGTTCGCGTGTGCCAGTGAGAGAAGAACCTCCTCTTACACCAACGGCAGTTAAACTACTGCGTGCTGCGTTGCATAAAATGTCCACAGTGAGGTTGGAATGGAGCTCTACATTTGGTATGAATCCCATAGATATCTTTATAATGGTTAAGACCTAGCTCTGGCATTTGTGAGGGCTCATTATCCGCCGAAGTTTGGATTTCATTGTTTTAATAAAAATAATCTATTCGGTCCCAGTGAATACTTAAAACCAGGAAATAATAATAAAGAGTGAATTACTTCTGACTTGGGGCTATAAAGGCTATAATACATTTCTGAACGATCTATGAAATATTTTTCGTAAATTTTCTTCACAATTCTGAAACTATATGTTTTTCTAAATCCCTCACGGGCCGCCATTTGGGAACCCTTGCTCTACATGTACTCAGCTCCACCGAGACTTGCGTGGAACCTACAGACAGCGAAGAGTCTGTAAACAATCGACTGGGAGGCTTGGACAGACCATTCACGTGAAGTAAACAAATTATACCGAGGGAATTAGCCGTGAGGTTCGGTGCGCGCAGCTGTTAACAGTGGCTTCCAATCTCACTGTCGGCAGCCCTGAAGATGGTTTTCCGTTCTTTTCCATTCTCACACCAGGAAAAGTCTGGGGCTGTACCTTATTAAGGCCTTGGCCGCTTTCTTCCCACTCCTATCCCATCGTCGCCTCTGAGCGACGTAAAACGACTTGTAAAATAGAATGAACAAATTACGGTAGATATTCGTTCGTAGATCATCGCATTGTCCCCAGCATTCCAATGCATTTGTTACTGTCGACATGCTACCGTCCTTTAGTATACATAAGCAACAACAATAATATTCAGACCTGGTATTTCCGGCGACACCCACGCCCTCTGTCCGTTGTCGTCACATGGGGTCAAACTGCCAGCTGAGCTATGACCTGCACAGTGGCAGCCAATACTACTACTACTACTATGCTTGTTTAAAGGGACCTAACATCTAGGTCATCGTCCACTACTACTGCTACTTCTACTACTACTACTACTACTACTACTACTACTACTAATAATAATATAGCCTCAGCTAACATGTGCCTAGGCCTACTATCAGGAGATGTGTCACCAGATACTTCTGTTTCTTTTCTCTACCATTTGCTTTACGTCCCACCGACACAGATAGGTCTTATGGGGACGATGGCATAGGAGTGGCATTCGGCTGGTGTGAAAATGGGAAACCATGGAAAACCACCAGTGGGGCTGACCACACGGACAACTCGCTCATTCACAAGATCTTTTACATACCGACATCGCACGTCATGGAGTGACACTTTTAAAAACTCTGACAGTCGACCAGTGGGAGCTCATTATCGATATTCAGCTTGTTATGAAGGCCAACACCCAAGCAGACGCTAGACAGACAATAACGGCTATTTGTTTCAACAAATCCATAACATTTTTCGATGTGTCTCTTTTCCTGAAATGTATCCAAGTAAATAAAAACCATAGGAAAGAAAAATACGCAAGTATATTAATTGTTCGCACATCTAGCGCAAAGCCCGTAGCAACCCCCCCCCCAAAAAAAAAACTCAAATGAGCCTTGATAATAATGCTATTGTTTTTACGTCGCACTAACTACTTTTGACGGTTGTCGGAGACGCCAAGGTGCCGGAATTTAGTCCCGCAGGAGTTCTTTTTACGTGCCAGTAAATCTACCGACACGAAGCTGATGTATTTGAGCACCCTCAAATACCAGCGGACTGAGCCAGGATCGAACCTGCCAAGTTGGTGTCAGAAGGCCAGCGTCTCAAGCACCTGAGCCATTCAACCCGGCACTCTCTTGATACATGTGAATCTGAGTGTTAGTTATACTGCTCCAGTGGGGAAAGCAACGGCAAACTACATCACTCCTCAGTATGCCTGGCTTTTGCGTCACATTCCGTTTTTGCGGATTCCCAATAACCACACAACTTCTTGTTATGTGAGGATCCAAGCAACCTCTCAGCAATAAACGAAGTTTAGTATCTGGCAAAAAAAGTGAAGAGACAAAATAATTATTTTATTTATAGAAACATGATCCGATGTCGGACTGTTGACCTCATCCGTGTCAATTAGCCTCACTTTAGCGGTCTGTACAAATATCAGCCAAGAAGGACCAGCTGAAAGCATTCCTTGTGTTTAAAGTCACGCTAGCTTGGCTCGCGTGGGAAGGTTCTCGCAAGCGGTGAAGTAAGACAAGTTCACGGCAGCAGAAAGAATGTTTACAACGGAACTTGACGTACATCTGTTGGTTCTATTGTCATCATTTTAACTTCTCTCGACGATAGAAAGAAAAATACGGATTGAAAAATAAAACCATTACACTCGTTTGAATTAAGGATTGTTCCATGTCATTATGATCTCACCTAATAATAATAATAATAATAATAATAATAATAATAATAATAACAATAACAATAATAATTGTCATCTATCCGCCATGGCGCAACAGCTGTGAAGGTCTTTGGTCTACCACGAGACCGCTGGCCTGCAGATTACGACATAAAATGAACTGAAGAGTGAGGTTTGTATGTTCAGGAAATGTGATACTTTCCCCCAGTCTGTTTGCTGGAATGGAACGTATTTAGCCTTACAGCATATAAATGCATATTTTGTTATTGTTTTGCTCATATTTCCGCCATTTTAGTTGTTTATATTTGGTTGATTATATTTTTCAAGAAAAAAATGTACTGTACTTAGAATGTGATGTCAGGAGTTGCTTTGTGGCACTGACGGGCCTCAAGGATGAACAGTGGACAGTTTACATCACTTTAGAGTAGCCATGCCCAGGGATGCCACCCTTGTTAAGAGACAAGGTCTCATCTTAGCACTTGTAGCTCGTCATCACTTCAGGTAGCGCCTTCTCCCCTCACCTGTCTTTAAAATGCCAACAGAGACCATTTTCAAGGCTTCATTATCGGCGATAAAGTTGATTTAAGGATACCTAAAGAAAATATAGTGAAAGTATAAAATTAAGAAATTGCGTTAAGGAGTTTACGCCGAACAGCACGGATCAATGGAATGTGTTAGTGCTAGAAGGCATGATCCCGAGTGCATCCTATTGCCATGCGAGGTCATCATTAGCGACCGGATTTTTTGAAAATGCATATCTGCAAACGTAAATGCATATCTGGTGGGTTTATTGGAGTTACTACATGTTCTAAACATATTTCAGCAAATACATTTGAAATCAAGTATAATTTAAAACATGTGGAGCATAATTGGTTTCACCTCCATGTTGGACATCGCTTGTAAGCAACTTTCTGAGTAACAGTTAACGCAAGCTCGCAAGAAAGGGATGGGTTGTAACACAGCACACCTCACCGACTGTAACTTGAGCACATTTGAAAGAATGAATGCATCAACGTATTGGTATTAATGGAGTACCATACCGCAATTGCTTTTTAAACGGACTATGATAATAACTGCACCCACGTGGTCAAGTGCGGTAGCTCCGCATTGGCGACACTACTGTCATACCTCGTGCTGACATATGGCAAGAAACACGCGCTCTCTTGTCTTCTGGCCAATAGCCCTACTGGTGGAGGGACACCACACAGGCCGCTGTCACCCAGTGCCCATGTCTGGTTTCCCTGTATACCTGATATCACTGTCACTGTGTCACAACTCACATGGTTGACAGGGCACAACACCCCGCGGTTTTTTTCTTCGTGCATCTCGAAGATCCCTTAACTTACCTTATGGACATGAATGTAGCAATCGAAATTAATTGAAATAGATTGTATAATGAACTGTATATTTAATATAAAAGAAGTAGTTGCTGGAAGTACATATGTTTGGTTATATTTACCACACTAACCTGTCTAGTAGCGTCTAGCACCACCGTTCACCCTGATGTGCTCAATAGGATTGAGGTCGGTGACCTCAGGGACTAGGCCCGTGGAGTGTTCAAAGAACCAATCAGCCACAATTCAAGAGCGACTGGACGGTGCACAGTTCCTCGGTGAGGGACGTAGTCACCCACAGTCCCCATCTCTGGACTCCCCGCTGATCCGTGTACAAACTGGCACCACATGCTTTGAGAGTTCAATAGTGTTCTTCCTGTGCTGTGCCCTGTCACGTGCCCGGAGCGGCCTTACCCAACCTCACACGGCCAGTTCGACATCTGACGACACGGCAGTCAACATCTTTCCAATTCCTATTTCAATGTTCGAAGGGAGCAAATTTATTTTCTTAAGAAAGGCTTTCCTTGCTTGTGCTAGTCCTTACTTCTGCCATCGTTAGTTATTTTACTACCCGAGTAACAATATTCATCTACTTCCTTTAAGATCATTTCCTAATCTAATATTTCCTGCATCACCTGACTTTGTTCGACTGCATTCCATTACTTTTGTTTTGGACTCCTTCCCCAAGACTTTGTTCATGTCATTCAGCAGACTCAGAGAGGTATACAACATTCCGAGTCTGTTTGTTAATGACATCGCGGGAAAACTTCTCGGTTCAGGGATATGTGACGGTGCCTCTGCTATGGACTGATCTGGTTCAGTCTCATCCTTGGCTTTGACAATAAGAAAGTGACTGAGATACGTGTGACGCAGCCAGTCCCTGTTATGAACGGTGTAAAAATGTCAGTCGACTGGTGTGGACATTTCAGTGAGCTGTGCAAATAACTACTTCTGTCTCGGCGAAGAAAGCAACAGGAAAGTATTTCACTCGTTCCCCTCTTCATTGACGCCCAGGCCATGGTTCATAGCGGAGCTGTTGAGGATTAAATCAACATTCGGGCTGAGTACACAGTGACGTGTTAATATTAGCCTGGAAAATACGAACGTTGTGTGAAACTTACAAAGTACGGAAAATGACACTTTATCGTTTACCGATGATATTATTTTATCTGAGACTGCAGACGATTTGGAGAAATTGCTGAAATGAAATGCGTATGGCTTTTAGTACCGGGAGTGTCCGAGGACAAGTTCTTTTGATTTGACTCCCGTAGGCGACCTGCGCGTCGTGATGAGGATGAAATGACGATGAAGACAACACATAAATCCAGTCCCCATGCTAGCGAAATTAACCAATGATGGTTAAAATTCCCGACTTTGCCGGGAATCGAACCCGGGACCCCTGTGACCAAAGGCCAGCACGCTAACCACTTAGCCACGGAGCCGGACGGAGAAATTGCTGAATGGTATGGAAGGAGTCGTGGGGAAGAAGTGCAAAATGAAAACAGTCGAGTGATGCAGGATATTTTAGATTAGGAAGTGAAGTCTTAAAAGAAGTAGATGAATATTGTTAGTAAATTAACTAACGATGGTAGAAGTAAGGGGGACATCTAATGCAGACTAGCACAAGCAAGGAAGGCCTTTCTGGCAGGAGGGCGAGGAGGAATTAACTCTATTTGGGGTCATGTAAGACGAATCGATGAGGATGATTCCTATGACACGATTTCAGTTTTTTAATTTCGTGTGGCTATTTCTAGCCGAGTGCAGCTCTTGTAAGGCAGACCCTTCGATGAGGGTGCGCGGCATCTATGACACGATGATGTAGGGTAAGAGAGGTAGTTGCAGCTAGTTGCAAACAGAGGACTTTGGAGAGAGATAGTTAACTCGGAGAAGATGTGCAGACTGAACGGTGAAAGACATAATCGTCTATAATGAAGATATACGTAATTTATTTACGCTTGAACTTTTGCTGAAATCATGCTATTGTCTTCATTAGCTGACGAAACCGTAGGCAGTGTTAAGACTTGGCTGGTCAATCTGCTAACGGGCGGACAGTCTCCTTTCATTTCTCTGAAGGAAATATTAGTTCCCTCTGTTTTATGTGTTGTTATTTATCCTCCAGGGTCGGATTTCCCCTCCGACTCGGCGAGGGATCCCACCTCTACCGCCTCAAGGCAGTGTCCTAGAGCTTCAGACTCTGGGTCGGTGGATACAACTGGGGAGGATAACCAGCTGTACCATGGTCGCTTCCTTCTTACTCTTATACCATCGTCACCATAAGACTTATCTGTATGGGACAGGAAAGGGCTAGGAGTGGGAAGCGGCCGTGGCCTTAATTAAGGTACAGCCCCAGCATTTGTCTGGTGTGAAAATGGGAAACCACGGAAAACCATATTCAGGGCTGCCGACAGTGGGGTTCGAACCTACTATCTCCCGAATACTGGATACTGGCCGCACTTAAGCGACTGCAGCTATCGAGCTCGGTTGTAATTTATGAACCACCGTAGTAAAACATATTGCGCAGTTGTTCCATCATATTGAGAGAAAAACTGTAGACTATTACACGTTTCAACATGCTGAAGTACTGAGAAACGCACGCGGAGGCGCGATATCTGAAACAACAAAACGAAAGTTTTCATAACTGGAGGTATACTTTCGAAGCTACCGTCAGCCGTTTGACCACTGGGAGCGCTGCGGTCACGTTTGTGTTACGCTCTAGCATAACTTCTGTTATAAATATTTGCGTTCTGTGGTGCAAGCCAAACCGGTACTGGAAATTAATTGAGGTCACCCGGGGGTGGGGACCCATACCGTTACATTTGGCGCCTCAGTCAACACGCATCATGCCAACCCTTAGGCGACTCGCCTTGGACACATGTCACAATCACAAGCAACTTTCCCTTCTGAACTTTGAAGACTTCGTGTTGGTGTTCAGGTCACGAACTGAGAGAACTCCCCAGTACCTGTCGTCAAACCTCTTTTCACCGCATAATACACGCTCAGTTAGGTCAGCTGCCTATAATAGATCATTTATTGCGACCTCAACTAGATTATAGAACTCTGTACCAAATAACATCCGCAGCAGTAACTCTTTAGTGTTTCAAGTCATAGTACAGAAAGTACCTCTTAGATTCATAAACCAACGGTGTGAATATTCATGGAGGGTGTGTTATTTATTTCATTTTCATTAACTTAATTTTCATTTAGTAGTTTCAGTAACTGACATGTACATATTGTAATCATTACTATGTTACATTTATCTTCTTCTTCTTCTTTATCTGTTTACTCTCGAGGGTCGGTTTTTCTCTCGGACTCAGCGAGGGAACCCACTTCTACCCCTCAAGGCAGTGTCCTGGAGCTTCAGACTCTGGGTCGGGATACAACTGGGGAGGATGACCAGTACCTCGCCCAGGCGGCCTCACCTGCTATGGTGAACAGGGGCCTTGCGGAGGATGGGAAGATCGGAAGGGATAGACAAGGAAGAGGGAAGGAAGCGTCCGTGGCTTTAAGTTAGGGACCATCCCGGCATTTGCCTGGAGGAGAAGTGAAAAACCACGGAAAACAACTTCCAGGATGGCTGAGGTGGGAATCGAACCCACCTCTACTCAGTTGACCTCCGGAGGCTGTGTGGACCCCGTTCCAGCCCTCGTACCACTTTACAAATTCAATTTCCGTGGCAGAGCCGGGAATCGAACCCGGGCTTCCGGGGGCGGCAGCTAATCACACTAACCACTACACCAGAGAGGCGGACTGTTGCATCTATTCTGAATTTATATAACAAATGAGTTTCTTTAAAAATATTCTCCATTTTTTCTGTACAATGATGTGGTTAAGTGTGAGTTCTAACTTCGGCACTACTAAAGACAAATAAATAAATAAATAAATAAATAAATAAATAAATAAATAAATAAATAAATAAATAAATAAATAAATAAATAAATAAATAAATAAATAAATATAATTACTTTAAACCAGAATGTGCTGAAGATCCTGTTTCCTACATGTGTATGTGTACCTCGGCTCTACTGTCACTTGAGCATTCTGAAGCTCAAAATGACGTGGGTGACAGTGATGCTAATTTGTCTTTATCTCAATTACTGCGAAAAATAGACTGTGCCATTCTCAAACGAATGAAATAATGGACGATGGCCTAGCTTGAAGGAACTGTAAGTGAAGTGACAATGAAGAGTCCCCAACAGCGAGTGATGCTCGAACCAATCTAGGGGAAGGTGTATTGAAATTGTGACGCAAATTATGAACAAGCACGAGAGTTTAACTGAATACTGCATTTTATGTTGTGTGCACTTTGTGAGACTCAGCTCACTCGACTATACCAGGTCCCTTGGATGTCGTTACAACTAACACAGTAGCTTGTCAACACTTACTGAATGGTTATGAAAGCATTTTAGTAAAATATTACTTACCTTCTAATAAACAAGATCAACTCTCCGGTTTTCCGTCGATAAGTCAGGTAACAATTAAGAAAACAAGACGCGCCTGTGATGGTCAACACTCACTGAGAGAAAGGCACTGATCTCTATTCTCAATGTCAGGGAAAGTACGACTACTGAAGTGTCCAAGTAGGTTCGAAGTTGATTGTCGTACGGGCCGGTTGCATAAAAGTTAAACTGAGTTCAACCACCCGAAACTGATCTCCAGTCAAGCTGAACTTAGAATTTTGGTTGTATAAACATTAATCCAAGATCAAATCTGACTGGTGAATTTTCTCAGATTAACCTGGTTGAACTAAGTTCAGCAGAAGGAATATAATTATTATTTTTGTGAGAAATAAATCTGTTTAGGTTTCTATGACATAATAACAAAGAAAAATAATAAACAGGCCTACTGTTGATTAAAGTAAAATGATAAGTAGGCCTAATGCTAATTGTAATTATTTGAACAATAATCCTACTATTAACAAGTTGTTTGTTCTCCACTGTTTTATGCTTAGGGCCTATAGGTTATGGTATTTTCAGATTTCAGATTACTCTGACGTTTCATCCGAGAATGGAGAGTTTGAACTCCAAAGAGCTCCTCGCGTGTTTCAACATAGAAGGAATCCCTTGTTAGAACTAAATGATCGACAATTTAAAATACGGTTTCGATTAGGAAAACGTGTAGTTGAAGAACTAGAACAAAGATTACATCTACAATTAAGGACACAAACTAAACGAAATCATGCACTGAATCCAATGTTCATGATCCTTCTCACACTAAGATTTTACGCAACTGGAAGCTTCCAAATAGTAATTGGAGATGTATTCAATGTAAATAAAGGAACTGCAAGTAGGACTATACACAAAGTCACTAGAGAGATTGCAGCTCTAAAACCTCAATTCATCAAGATGCCTGCTGAGGAGGGTGAAGTAGGAAGGAAATATCTTTTTCCTCTTTCTTAAAATTTGCAGTACGCGTCTTCTTGTTACTCATCTTTCTTCTCCATTTTGCGGCTTTGTTTACGTATCGCAGACAAATGAATGTCGAATGGCGTCGAGAATTGTCGATCGTTTCTATCTAAATCGCATGTTCGATACAACTCGATTCGATACAATCGCAATTATCTCTCTTGTTTAGCGATGTTGTCAACTCTGTTTCGTCGACCTTAGATCAAAACTGAATTTGGTTCAGTGATCTCAGATTAGTGTTATACAACTCACACAGAGAAAAGAACGAAGTTCGTTTCCGATCTTCGATCAAAACTGAACTACAGTTAGCGATTTTTATGCAACCGGCCCGTAGCGTGCCACGATGTTCAAAATCTGAACACAGATATCTCTGCTCAAAGACACAATACTTCCTTTTTGACCCCTAAAAGCAAGTCCCTGAGAATCTAGCTACATAATTTTCCTGTTCTGTTTAACAGTTTTATTGTACTTTCCCATAACTATTTTATGCTGGTCTCGTAACCAAAACTCAATTTGCGTATTTTTTTTTCAGATAACGGAAGCTTTTTTAAAAAGTGTCGTTTATCTGCTTTATAAATTTTATTCAGATCATCGTGCCCATGCGTGTTCCATACGTTCCTTTCTTTTGGAAAATAAAAGGCAGGGCCAATACATTCTATTTAATTTTTTACAGCCACGGTATAGCGCTCACTGAAATGCTGAGTAAATGCCTTTGTTTTTGTGTTTTAACAAAGAGTTTTGGTGGCTCACTTTCAACAATATCTAATTTCTCACGAAATGGTAACAAAAAGGAAGGAGCCTTCCAACTACTTTCTGTAATCCCTGTACCGCAGTCCGTACTTTATCTTCCATGCTGGGTTCAGTAGGACCTGAGTTCACAGCGTACTGCAAGACTCGAATGTGTGACTTAATTTACCTCTAGCGCAACATAAAATTCACTTCCCCGATATACATAACACCATGCTCTAATTAAATGTACTACTAACTGTGAGAATGCACTAAACAGCAATACGGAAGTGAACTTCGTCATCTTGCCTGTAACTTCAGAATCACTCCATAGGGTCGGGAGTTCTTACCTGCCACCCGACGGCAGACCTTGCCAATGAGTCTGCGCTAGCCAGCATGCGGATTTACTCGAGGAAGTTAAACGAAATTACAATATCGGATACAAATTCTAATTCAATAAATGTGAACACAGCGCGCCTCGTTATAACCAAGTTCTACTCTAGGAGCTGGTGAGCAACATGATCGCTGTTTGAACACAGCGCGCCTCGTTATAACCAAGTTCTACTCTAGGAGCTGGTGAGCAACATGATCGCTGTTTGAACACAGCGCGCCTCGTTATAACCAAGTTCTACTCTAGGAGCTGGTGAGCAACATGATCGCTGTTTGAACACAGCGCGCCTTATTATAACCAAGTTCTACTCTAGGACCTGGTGAGCAACATGATCGCTGTTTGAACACAGCGCGCCTCGTTATAACCAAGTTCTACTCTAGGAGCTGGTGAGCAACATGATCGCTGTTTGAACACAGCGCGCCTCGTTATAACCAAGTTCTACTCTAGGAGCTGGTGAGCAACATGATCGCTGTTTGAACACAGCGCGCCTCGTTATAACCAAGTTCTACTCTAGGAGCTGGTGAGCAACATGGTCGCTGTTTGAACACAGCGCGCCTCGTTATAACCAAGTTCTACTCTAGGAGCTGGTGAGCAACATGATCGCTGTTCATCCTGCGAGACGCCTTCGAGCTGACACAACCGGACCACGCAGTTGTTATCTGTTAGACGGGGCTAGGACCGGGAAGGAAGCCTAGTCTGATAACTGTGAAGCACTGACAACCATCTTCAGTGCTACCGACGTCCATGCTGGTCCAAGAGGTCCCAAGTTCAATTCCCGACCAGGTTGGGAATTTTAACTTTGATTAGTTAATTCCGATGGCTTGGAGACTGGGTGTTTGTACTGTCTTCAGCATTAGAATTCTTTCCATGTAGAGCCCAATCGCGTCAAACCCAAAGACCTGCATCAGGTCACACGCCATTTTATTTAGTACTACCGACAGTGGGGTTCGAACCATCTCCCGAATGTGAAACAGCCACACGTCTTGAACCGCGAAGACAACTCGTTCGGTTTTATCATTGTTCTCTTAAAACAGTGCTTGTACTGAATTAGTAGCAAAATCAAGCTCAACAAATGACAGAAACCCGTTCTGTGCATACCTATCTATCTCATGAATGCTCAGTTGTTTAAGATATTGGTATTCCTCGGCCAGATATCATACAAACAGCGCTCAGCCTGCAAACCTCTGTGAATTGACTAAGCGTGTCCGCTCTGATAGTTTCACACCTCTTCTCATTAAAAACTCAGTCTAAACATCGTCCCTTTGGTCTCCCTCGACTTTTCTTACCCTCTATCACCAAGTCAATTTTTCTCCTAGGTAATATTCGTCCTCCATTCGTCTGGCATGACCAGGTGTTTCTTTTTCGTACAGCTTCATCCATGGAGTTAATTTCCAAGTTAACCTCCTCCCATTGTTACCTGTAATCAATCTCGGTACTTTCGTGTCTCTTATTTCCAACTTCCTGACTCCTGACTTCGTGACACTCGCGCTCCTTTCTCACAGAATACCGTTGAGAATCTGACGCGGGCCCTCTTCTGCTCCTTCCCTACTGACATTACTTTAGTGCGTGAAATTTTGATTTTCATACAGTCGTATATTCGTTTTACCTTGAAATATCTACATATTAAAAGAACATCTCGACATCCACATATGGTTTCGTACAACGAGCTTCTACTAAATTTAGAAAGAAAGGGTTAGAAGACCAAAGCCAGAAAGATGAGGTATAGTTCATTTATAAAATAATATTCGGAAATTAATAATGCTGAGTTCCTTTCCCTCCCGAATTTCGATCAAGATTTAGTTTAACATTTTTAAAAATAAAAATAAACTTTGAACATATGCCCAAAACAGATGGCCATATTTTAGCATTGGCATGTACAGTATATTAAACTATGTCTGGGATGACTTGTGAGCCCAAACCCAGGATAACAGGATGGATTGGATTTAATTGCGTTAGACTGGGTAATATAAATTACTTGTAATTCTACTTTGTATCACAAATAATGTTGCACATGCAATAAATGAAAGTAAACCTCTTTTCAAGCTATGATATTATTATTAATTCTGTAGGGTTCGTGAACTGAGGTGAGAAGTAATTGAGTAATTTACTTCTTGAATTATAATTGTAATCAGATATACTGCACATAGCATGGGAGCAGAAACGGGTTTTTTTTAAAGGCAGTGGCCGCGGCTTAATTAAAATACAGCTCCAGCATTTCCTGCTGGTGAAATAGAGAAACCACGGAAAATGACAATTTATAAGAGGTGCTAAAAGTCACCAACTAAAATAAGAATTATGGGAAATCGTCATTTAGAAAGTAGCATGCTCAGTCTTGCTTACTAATAATCAGAACCACTTATTGTCTCTGTGCTAAAAAGAAAAGACTACATAAAATGAACTATTTTTTGTTTGCAAACTTTGGTATCACTCCAGCCCCATGAGAAAATAATGTCGGCGTTCTCCGATGCAATTGTAATTTTACTTGTTGGAAATATAATTTGTAACCGAGTACAACATTTCTCAGCTAAGTTACTTGTTGCCATAACAGCTGATACAGACACCTGGTATTGTGTCCTACACTGGACCGACCTTGAACGGAATACAAATACGCTCGAGTTCAGTAACCCACGAGTAGACAGACTGTGTCCAACCTCACTTTTCTGTGAACCGGAAACTGAAGCCTTTGTAAAGGTGTTGAAAAATTATAGAGAGCATTCATGCAAGCCAACATTCCTGTAAAGAATAGGATAATCCTGGCGTGAGGAAGAGAATGAATATAAAAGGAAAGATAAATAATACTGTCTTTACTGTAAAACATGACGGTATTGATAGGCCTATTGTAAATAAATCGCCTGTTTAAGTAGTAATAATGTTATTGTTTTTATGTCCCACTGACCACTTTTACGTTTCCCGGAGACGCCGAGATAGCGGAATGTTGTCCCGCAGGAGTTCTTTTACCTGCCAGTAGACTAGTGACACGACGCTGATGTACTTGAACTCCTTCAAACAAGACCGACTCCAATCCTCAGACCTTAATGCTACTCTCGATCGTTCAAAGATGGCGAATCGAGTAGCCGAAATTGTTGGAAATGTGGGTTTGTTTTGGTTTGTTGTTATCGTATGTAGTCAGTGTAATTTTATATTCTACAAATAAACTAACATTTATCGTCAAATGTAATGAGTGTGCGAGTGTATTTATATGAGTCGGTGGGTACATAGGATCTGTAATTATACGCAGTAATGTGAAAATGTGCTTGTTTTGATCGTATTTTTACTCATTAAAAAACATGAGTGCACTAGGTGGACCAGTTTTTAGTCTAACTATGGCAATGCCTCTCATACAACTATTCTTAAGTTTCCTACGAAATAGAGCATTAGAAGGGAAATCGATTAGGAATATACATCGTGATTATTTTGAAGTCCATGGCAAAACCGTACCGTGCATACATCATTTTGAGAATAAGTCTGAGGTTAGGAAATCTAGTTCTCTACTTCCAAACTATTCGTGTTCCTTGAAAAATATTAACTTAGACACTGACGGAATAACACAATATCAATTATATTCTATCTATGTGCTTCAAAGTGTCTAGTGATTTAGATGCAAGTGTATTTTACAATAATCTGTGCTTTGCCTGCGGAAATGTTTGGCTGGAACTTGGAGTATAACAAAACTTATAAGTATGACAGATGGAGCAATCTGTATACTGTTACACAAAAGAAATAGTGACTTAGAGGGATTAGCTGGGTTTGTAACGTAGGGTTTTACACTACCAACACCTTCCGATTCATGCTATGTCTGTTATCAAGCAGACTGTGTCGAACTGAAGCTCATGCATGTGGTTAAATATCAATGTTTAGTCAATAGAGTTTTTCCACTTATGTTATTTAATGGGTAAAAACCTATTAGGCTATATTTTTAGTGTCTGAACGTTTCATTACTAAGGTTACTATCATTGCGTGAAGTGCTGTTATGTCATATGTCAACATTATATTAACATCATGTTAACAATCATTTAGGGTGTACTTGATCTGAGTGACACCGAGCTCGAAAGCTGCAGTCGCTTAAGTGCGGCCAGTGTCCAGTATTCGGGAGATAATAGGTTCGAACCCCACTGTCGGCAGCCCTAAAGATGGCTTTCCGTGGTTTCCCATTTTCACACCAGGCAAATGCTAGGGCTGTACCTTAAGGCCACGGCCGCTTCCTTCCCACTCCTAGACCTTTCCTGTCCCATCGTCGCCATAAGACCTATCTGTGTCGGTGCGACGTAAAGCAATTAGCAAAAAAACTAGCAATGATCTGAGTGACTTGGCCTTCTGATCCCAAGTTGTTGATTCGATCCTGAGTCAGTCCGGTGGTATTTGATGGTGCTCAAACACGTCAGCCTCGTGTCGGTAGATTTACTGGCACGTAAAGAAACTATTGCAGGACTAAATTTCGGCATTTCGACGTTTCCGAAGCCCGTAAAAAATGTAGTTAGTAGGACGTAAAGCGAATAACATTATGATTTCGGGTGTACTTCCCATTCATTGGGTGGTGAATTTAAGAAATTATCTACCACTTCAAAACTAAGGCAACAAGTTATGTTTGTGTTTCACAGTTCTCACGAGAGCGAATAAATCGAGGAATTTCGCACCTTCGTTTTGAATATTTCAGAATAAATTATGCTAGAAATATCATTATAACAGTTTTATCACGCATTTTCATCTATCCAGCGAAGTGAAATCTAAGAGAAAACGTTATTTGACGAATTGAAATGTCTAAATAATCAGCTTGTTGGTCTCTTTTCTAGTAGAATATATGTGATTCTAGTTGATTATATGTGGTGCGTACTTGTTGGCGAAGCGTTTTCATACGTGTAAAAGTGATTTTCCTTACGATGTTACATTTATCATATTAAATTACCGCCGTTTATATAAAATGCACGTGATATATTCGTGTTAGCCAATACCAGCAATCCGGCTACTTCGGCCGCCATGTTTTTCTTATATTACGGTCTGAGGATTGGAGTCGGTCTTGCTTCAAATACCACCGGACTGAGCCAGGATCGAACCTGACAAATTGGGGTCAGAAAGCCAGTGCTTTAACCATCTGAGCTGCTCATCCCCGACCGGGGAAAAAGAGCATATCAATGAACATCTTCCAGAGCTATATGACTTTGCAAAATGCAATGAAAGCACGTCTGGTTGAGGAAGTGAAAGAAGACAGTGTTAGCAAGGTTTTAGAAGGTTTTATAAAAGACCACAGTGAATTTGCATCCAAGTGTTCGCAAGCATTATGGTTTCGGACGTCTAATGTGGTCAGCGAGAGGAGCTTCTCTGCTTACACAAAGACACTTTCTGCCTGTCGCACAACTCTGCATCCTGATAATGTTGAAACCATGCTTAGTCTGTACTTTGGAGACAAGTAATTCAACGTCTAAAATGTAGGCTATGTATAAATATGTATCACAGGGCAGATCACCTAACTTCATTTCGAAGTGTCAGTGATTTATATATTTATTTCTATTACAATTTGCATATTTGGTTTTTCTAAGATTTAATAACAATGATACATTACAAGAGTTTACTTTAAAACCCCTTATCACAAAGTTAGTTACATTTACACCATACACTACTACAAGGAGGATTTCGCAGGAAACATCGATCAGTATAACAATTTATTTCACGAAATAATACCGAAATAGTGTCAGTTTTAACACCGAAATTAACAATTTTATTTCACATAAAATAAGGCCCTAATTACATCCACTTTGATATTTCGTTTTTTAAAGCTTTTCTCAACGAACCTGCGCCATGCGGCGCGCTTTCTGCGATACCAGTTATTGATTATTTCACCGATATCGGTAAACATTCGACTTATTTCAGTGAGTCTGTCTTGGGCCATAGTTCTTAATAAGTTCTACTGATCGAAATCAGATACAAGGAAAAAAGAATTATCTATAATCTGTATAAAAATGAGTGTGGAGCGATAAGAATCGAGGGTTTTGAAAAAGAACAGCAGTCCAAAAAGCAAAGAGACAAGACTGCCGTTTGTCCCCTCTCCTTTTCAAAGGCAAAGGAAATCAAAGACGATTTTGGAAAGGGAATCACAATCCAAGGAGAAATCAAAACCTGAGATTTGTCGATGATATTGTTATTGTATCTCAGTCTGCAGAAGATTGGGGGAAATAGCTGAATGGTGTGCACAGAGAAGCACAAGATGAAAATAAATCAATCCAAAGCAGGAGTTATAGAGTGCAGTCGAACAAAGTCAGGTGATGCAGGAAATATTAGATTAGGACATAGTCTTAAAGGAAGTAGATGAATATTGCTATTTGTGTAGTAAAACAATTAACGTTAGCAGACGTAAGGAGGACACAAAATGCTGACTACCACGAGCAAGCAAAGAAAATAAATGTGTTCACTTCAAACACTGAGACAGGAATTAGAAACATATTTTTGAAGACTTTCATCTGGAGCGAGGCATTCAGAAGCGTAGCCAGCGGGTGGGGGGTACTGGGGGTTAGGAGACAGAATTATAAGACACAAAAACTAAGACACCCAGGACTTGTTCAGTTGGTATTTCAGGGAAGTGTAGGCGGTAAGAACGGTAGAGGCAGACCAAGGTATGAATATGCCAAGTGGATTAGAGCAGATGTAAGATGCTGTAGTTACGTAGAAAGGAAACGGTTAGCACAGGATAGGGTGGCATGGAGCGCTGCATCAAACCAGTCTGTGGACTAATAATTCAAACAAAAACAACAAGAATAATATATACTAGCTGATGTACCCGTGCTTCGCTACGGGATTCTCAGAAATACTGGCTTGGTGGTTTTCCTAACTGAATTCAACATAGGTCAGGAGGAATGTAGCGAGTGAAAGCAATGTTATCATATAAAATACTCGATCAAATGAAAAACCGCACACTTTCTCACATTCAACGAACAGTACTACGGTGCCGATCTAACAGTCCAAAGTTCCAGAGCGGGAATAACCAGGTTGCAGACTGCCGTGAACACTCCTCTGTCATTATTCCGTTAAATATGCACACCACTCATTCCAATCGGTGCCTCAGAGTAGGGATTGAACAGCTCGAATACTATGATGAACCAGTGTGTTTTCAGAAAATGTATGAACCAGAGGAATGGCATGCTAAAGAAGAAAGTTATCTTACTCCCCAGCTACTTCCCGCCAATATACAGGCAGGCTGTTACAGTCGGTACGACCAGGCGAGTTGCCCGTGTGCTTGCATCCGGGAGATAGTGGATTCGAACCCCACTGCCGGCAACCCTGAAGATGGTATTCCGTGGTTTCCCATTTTCACACCAGTCACACCAGGCTGTATCTTAAAGCCAAGGCCGCTTCCTTCACACCACTATTAATTTCCTATCCCATCGTCGCCATAAGACCTACCTGTGTCGGTGCGACGTCAAGCAAATTAAAAAGACCTCGGTACGCTGCAGTAATCCTATCTATCGGGGATGAGAGGAAACAGAAGACAAGAAGTACATAACAACAAACAATGGTCAATGTAGTGTTATTGTTGTTAACGTTTATGAGCTTTCTATATTGTAGGCCTTCACATTAGTTTTCTTTCGACTCTGTGATACTAGGGTGTCTTACAAAATTATTTATATCGTAGATTGTAGTTCCTTATTCTCAGACTTTACATACGGATTTTCACTAAATTCTGTTTACCCATTTTCTCGTGACTCGGCGCTGATATGGACTTAGTAACAAAAATCCAAATTCATGAATATCTCTGATTATACGCGGTACGGTAACAATGTACAAGACATAAGTGATCGGAAATTTAATAACTTCTTACATAACTACTACTAAGTTACGACATAACTAAAGTTATGTTAGTTATGTAGTATTTATCGATACGACCACTAATAACATAAGTAACTTATTTGAGAATTGCATTTCAGGCCATCCCCTAAACTACCATTTCACTCAACGTGAATAAAATAATTTGTAGCCTAGATTGCAGTGGTTCGTCACCCGACATTACATACCGTTCATTAAATTCTCTTCAGCCGTTTTCTATTGATGCGTGTACATACATACATACATACATACATACAGACAGACAGACAGAAATTACGGAAAAGTAAAAAATGCATTTCCTTGTTACTATCGACATGACAGATACAGAAATTACAAGTAACAACTCTCATTATTGTTCCGTATTGAAGATGACGTTAGGCATAGATATCAAGGATAATTTAATAAAAAACCACCTATTCAATACTTTCCACGTTTAATGTGGTTATTATCTACATGATTTTATGTAGACTTATTTGGTCAGGTACATGTTTCACCCATTATTTTGGGCATCTTCAGCCTGATACGTCAAGAACTTAATATGATATAGGGGTCACATAAACCCCGATATGCAATCCTCTTCACCGAAAAGAAGATCCATTTTAGTTTTGGACATTTTCCATATTAGATAGATTAGGACCAAAAAACTTTACTGTATTGACTTATGTTTGTATATATTGTATATAATGTATATGTTGTATATAGTGTATATATTGGTATGTTTATATTGGTTAAAAAGGGTCCCAAACCTTGACCTAAAGGTTGTTTACAGGCTGAAGATGCCCAAAATAATGGGTGAAACATGTACCTGACCAAATAAGTCTACATAAAATCATGTAGATAATAACCACATTAAACGTGGAAAGTATTGAATAGGTGGTTTTTTATTAAATTATCCTTGATATCTATGCCTAGATACAGAAATATCATTCATTTTAAATTCTGAGCAATGCACAGGCAAAACACTTATTTTATATACAGATTACATTTCAGGCCTTCCCCTAAACTACCATTTCACTCAGTGCGAATAACATTATTGACAGCCTAGATTATAGCGACCTATTCCCCGACTTTGCATACCAATTTTCGTGAAGATACGACCACTAATAAAATAAATATTTGACAATTAAATTTTAGTTCTTCCCCTAAACTACCATTTTCTCAGCGTGGATAGCCTATATTGTAGCGAATTATTGCCCATCTTTGTCTAGAGATTTTCATTAAGACACGACCACTAATAACACATATTTGAGAATTAAATTTCAGGCATTCCCCTAAACTACCATTTCACTCAACGTGATTAAAATAATTTATAGCCTGGATTGTAGCGGTTCATCACCCGACTTTACACTCCGATTTTCATTAAATTCTCTTCAGCCGTTTCCTCGTGATGCGTGTACAGACAGACAGACAGACAGACAGACAGACAGACAGACAGACAGACAGACAGACAGACAGACAGACAGACAGACAGACAGACAGACAGACAGACAGACAGACAGAAATTACGAAAAAGTAAAAAATGCATATTCTTGTTATTGCGGACATGACCGATACAGAAATACCATTCTTTTCAAATTCTGAGCAATGTACAAACAAAACTCTTATTTTATATACCGTATATATATATATATATGACGTATGGCTTTTAGCGCCGGGAGTGTCCGAGGACATGTTCGGCTCGCCAGATGCAGGTCTTATGATTTGACTCCCGTAGGAGACCTGCGCGTCGTGGTGGTGGTGGTGGTGGTGGTGGTGGTGATGAAGACGCCACTGGCATTCAGATAACATTATTTATGTATGCGCGTATTTATTTATTTGCGGAGCCCCATAAGCGCCAGCTCTAACGTTACACCATAGAAGTAGGAAGTAGCACGTTGTTTCTGGGACATGAGAGAGGCGGATAGAATTCACGATCGGAAGAGAACAGAACAGACGATGAGGGGAAGCAGAAGCAAGAGTATGGTGATGGAAGTTCCAACAATAACAGTACAGCGATAAAAGATGATATCTTAATTTACTTGTCAAAAGCTAAACCAATATCCAATGAATACACCTGCATCACTGAAATTCTGGTGACTTGGAGCTTCTCAATTGCGTCGTGATTCATGAGCCCACCATTCTCATGGCCATATGAAAGTTAAATGGAGTGAATCATCAATGGATTACACACACAGACAAACACACGCACGCCTCTGATCATTCATAAACTATAGGATGAATGCAGAAGTTCAAACCTGACGGGGTCGCTGCCATCTCGGTATCGTATCGAACTAGTCATGGGTACGGAAATTATCGATCCAAATACTGCCCTCAATATCCAAAAGCATTCGCTGTTCTCTTGGAATACATTATATCGTAGAACCTCGTTTGTTGGGCCTACTTCTTTAGTCCGGGCCCTTCAGGTAACTCAATGTTGAAAACAACCTAGGGATATGAACTATGAATTTTAGGTAAATTTTGATTCAATACTATACAATAAAACATTCACCAAAGAGACAATATTACACACGTATTTCAATTAAACAGAAGCACGGCGTGATTATAAAATTTAAAAAATCATTTAGTATTTGAGTACACTCTAAGAAACTAACAGAGACTGCCAGACTGAGGACTGCACGCGGCAAGCAGGTAAGTCATACCTCAGTGTCTACGAACTCCGAAAAAAATATACCCCTGTTACCCTTCCTCATAGCATTTGCGAAGTCTCCACTACTTGCTGTGGCGCTATACAAATAGGTTAGCCGCTACTATCGATATTTTGTGCGTATTTTCGATAATAATTTTGTTAATATTTAAAAATTTGCACACATTCTTTTTAAATAATTATAATTTCTAGTTTCAGCCGGCCAAAATAGAATAAAAATGTTATGTTTTCTCTACAAAGTGCCCCCGTCGCCTCCCCCCCCCCCCCTCCCGCTATTGAAAACACCCAGAAGGAGACAAAAGCACAGCCATTCGTGGGAGAGTATCAGTGGCTGCGTCCTGATCCAACATGTGAAGAAAGGGCAAACTGTAGCATTTTCTTACCTCTAGTAACACGTTTCAGTCTGATATGATTCATATTTGCTATTATTGCACGCATTCTATTGATTTTAGTGTATTTGGGTGAATATCGGTACTGCACGGTTTTACAATAAACGATACGGATTATTTTGAATTTCTCTACGGTTTTTCAATTTTCGGAGGTTGGGATGAACAGGCTTGCCATCTTTAGTACCTTAGTACTAGATCTAGTACTTCGTGATATTTTTAGTACGTTACTTGTTTTTATGGGAATTTTTTGAGAATCTGTTTTACGTTGCACTGTCAGATAGGTCTTATGGCGACGATGCGATAGGAAAGGGCTAGGAGTGAGAAGGAAGCGGCCGTGGCCTTAATTAAGGTACAGCCCCAGCTCTTGTTTGGTGTCAAAATGGGAAATCACGGAAAACCATCTTCAGGACTGCCAACAGTGGGGTTCGAACCCACTATCTCCCGGATGCAAGATCACAGCCGCGCGCCCCTAAGCGCGCGGCTAACTCGCCCGGTTTTGTGGAAATGAGTAGAAGCTTCTCTGCTGCAGAAGAACACGAAATAAATTTATAGAAAGTTTCAGAGCGAAGTGGCTATCTTTTCATGTTGAATTCTGTGAACACACTTTTAAGACGGTGGATATTTGTGATTTTATCGTAAGAAATCTGTCCATGTGGAACCTACAAAATTGCAAAAGAGATGGCAGTTCCATCAGTATAATCCCATTAGCTATATATATTTCCCTGATATAATTACAGAATGGTTCATGGTGCGAGTTACTGTAGTAACGTCCTAGTCCGCGAAGCACGGGCAACGGCTGAGTGGCCTAGTAAATGGTCCTGAGAGTCGGGATACCAGTTGCTATGGAATGGGAGTGGGCATCTCAGACATATTCTGAGTCATGGCCCTGCTTGTGCTCAGGTGGCTAGGACTATACAATCCACCGGTGGTCCATAACCCGTTAGAGGAGAGATCCTCACTTGGACTATGTGCAAGTAGGGTAGCATCCTGCTTCATGAATTTACCGAGCTCAGAACATTTTAAGCAAGCCTCGGACCTATGGGAGTAACGGAGTCCCACTCCCATTTGACAGGCGAGGGACTCCTTGGAAACAACTTGGCGAACAAAATTAAATTCGGTGGGTGTTATCAATATTAATGGGGCTTGTGGAAGAAAGAAAGAAAGTAGAACTGGCTGAGTCAGCAAAGAGGATGCATTTGGATGTGCTAGGAGTAAGTGATGTTCGGGTAACGGGAGATAACAAGGAAGAGTTAGTAGATAATAAAGTGTACCGGTACTTGACGGGTGTTAGAAAGGGAAGGGCAGAGTATGGAGTAGGGCTCTTTATCAGGAATAACGTAAATGAGCGAATGATGTGGGTGGTTGGAGGGATTAGGACTAAAATTGTCTACGTGTATTCACCATGTGAGGGTGCAGATGAGGATGAAGTTGACAAGTTTTATGAAACATTGAGTGACATCGTGGTCAAGGTCAACAGCAAGGATAGAATAGTGCTAATGGGCGATTTCAATGCGAGAACTGGAAATAGAACTGAAGGATACGAAAGGGTGATTGGTAAATGTGGGGAAGATATGGAAGCTAATGAGAATGGGAAGCGTTTGCTGGACTTCTGTGCTAGTATGGGTTTAGCTGTTACGAATACATTCTTCAAGCATAAGGCTATTCACCGCTACACATGGGAGGCTAGGGGTACCAGATCCATAATAGACTATATCTTGACCGACTTCGAATTCAGAAAATCTGTTAGGAACGTGAGTTTTTTTCGAGGATTTTTCTATGAAACAGACCACTATCTGATCTGTAGTGAACTAAGTATCTCTAGGCCTAGGATAGAGAAAGCGACATCTGTTTGTAAACGAATAAGGATAGAAAATCTCCAGGATGAGGAAATTAGGCAGAAGTACATGGATGGAAAACGAAGTTTCAATATTCACCGCTGAAATACTTGCCATTCACTCAGCCAGCACGTACGGCGTCCAACACTTCAGCAGAATATTAATTCTCACGGACTCCAAGAGTGCACTTCAAAAACTAGAACAACCATGCAGGAACATGCGTTCGAATAAATACATCATGGACATCCTAAGTAGTATATACCAAGCTAAGGAAAATGGAAAAGAAATTCATCTTATGAGGATCAAAGGTCACACTGGAATTATACACAATGAGACCGTAGAGCAAGTGGCAAAACAGAGCATTACAGAAGGCCACTTCCAAGCACTACGCCTACCATACACGGACTTCCAAAGCCACATCAACGAACAGGCTTTCACAGAATGGTCAAACCACTGGGCAACAACTCAACTCATCAAAGGCAAGCATTACGCCGCTATCCAGAACACATACCACAGAAACCATGGATCAATCTACTGTATCTAACTCGCCCCCAAATTACATCAATTATCAGAATGAGACTTTGACATGCATCTTACCCCAGTCATCTGTTCAGACTCAAAGTTATAGACTCCCCAAATTGTCCCTCTGACCCCAATCAAGAAGCAGACCTCAACAATACAATTCTAGGATGCACTAGATACAAACCACAAGTGACCAATTTAGGGCCTATATCAAACGCTTATACAACTCAAAGTTCCACTTCCCACTTCCGTTTCGTCGTTGTTCAGCAGCTATGACATCCGTATATATCAAGCAATAGCCAAATTTTTAAGTGAAGCCGATTTAACATTGTGATACGTTTGTTCTGTAGTTAAACTGTTCTCATCCAACCAAAGTTCCTGTACCATGGCTTTCTATCACCAATTAGTCACAATGCCATGAACGGTCCCATGTTAAAGATTTGCTCTTTTACCTTCCAGTTTTCTAAATGTACAGAGCTGGCAGCATGGTCTTACGGACCAAATGCCAAAATGTTATTTTTAAAAAAAAAATAGTAGGAAGTTCCGAACAGTGGATAGTAAGAAGGTTCCAGATATATAAAGAGAAATGGGTGGCATACAGGGATGCGAAATTAAGAACAGCTGTAACTACCTCATATCTATGAATCTGTGAAAACTCAAATTTCGCAAGTGAGATTTCCGATGTGCTTTTGACAAGCTATTGACAGGCAGCATCCAGTAAGCAAATGAACAGGCATTCAGTTGGAATAAGTAGACAACACATCATGTTGCTAAGCGAAGTTCTTGACAGTTCTACGCTCTTTATTATTGGTGGCACACAAGCTACGTAAACAATGTCGCTCATACACGGAAACAGATCTTTAGGAATATTTTTCAAGATTTTGATAATGTTTACCCTCTGTATACATCTTTCAACTTGCTACACTCTGAGTTTGTAACACTTCATCTTCTGTAAATCTCCCATTGTGAAGAAAAGGCGGCATAACAAGTAAAGAATGAGGTGACTGTGTTTTAATGCCGGGGAATCCCTTGTCGGCTAATATAACGTCCTCTTCACTCAAAAGATTTAGGAAGCCTCAATTGTTAATAATAAAATATCACTAGTTCTTCCACCATAACAAGGGGAAACAAAAACAATAGTTCCGTTTAGGGCCACAGCTAATAAAAATTTAAACGTATAACATGACTTGTACGAAGAATGCATGTAACATCTCTCATCTATTCTTGCTGGCTTTTCTGATTTCATTTCTGTGCAATCTATTAAAACTCGTACGTCAGGATAAAACGTTTTAAAAGCGCGAGGCAAAGTATTATGCAGGGATAGTTTGCTAGGCCAGAAAATAAAATTACAAGTGCGTTTCTAGACTACTCCGAGAGCAGTAGTAGTCCGATGTACACCAAATATGACTGCCAAGGCAGCAAAGGTTATACCCAATTTCATTTTCATTAAAAAGAGTAAACAAACATCGTTATTAATTATATTTATAGACACTTTAGAAACAAAGAAAGAAAGTAGTGCGCCTTTGCGGTGTAGTGGTTAGTGTGATTAGCTGCCACCCCCGGAGGTCCTGGTTCGATTCCCGGCTCTGCCACAAATTTGAAAAGTGGTAAGAGGGCTGGAACGGGGTCCACTTAGCTTCTGGAGGTCAACTGAGTAGAGGTGGGTTCGATTCCGACCTCCGCCATCCTGGAAGTGGTTTTCCGTGGTTTCCCACTTCTCCTCCAGGCAAATGCCGGGATAGTACCTAACTTAAGGCCACGGCCGCTTCCTTCCCTCTTTCTTGCCTATCCTTTCCAATCTTCCCATCTCCCACAAGGCCCCTGTTAAGCATAGCAGGTGAGGCTGCCTGGGCGAGGTATTGGTCATACTCCCCAGTTGTTTCCCCTGACCCAATGTCTCATGCTCCAGGACACTGCCCTCGAGGCGGTCAACCCTGGAGGGTAAACAGATTAAGAAAGAAAGAAAGTAAAAAACTGAATGTTTTAAATGAAACACTTGTTATATCCTTCAACTGTGCCTCGCTGCTTATGCTGTGGTATCCACGAAATCCTCTGCATATGTCCAGGGGGGTGTAGGGACCACAACTTTCATCCACCTTCTCCGAAATACTTGGAAGTACTGTGCCTGAATTACACTGTGTGCCTACATCATTTCCACTTAAAACACAAGTGAATTCGAAAGTCGTTGCTTCAGTCTGAAATGCTGCTTGCACCGACTTATGTAGTTTCTCACACTCATTTCTCACAATAAATTCATGAGTTTCCTGATTAGAAGACGTATGTATATTTCAGCATTTCATTCATTTACTCGCTCTTTCAAACCGAGATACATCACATTCTCTTTTCGGTTTCTTTTTATAGCTCTCATGCAACACAGATGATAGTATATATGATGGATGATTTTCAATATTACTTGGCTTTCCTCCAAGAAAATGTTCACTGCAAATGACAGAGTATTTGGTGGGTTCCCATAGAGTTTCATCTGCACTGAAATGCAGGAAAACATTTATTATTATTATTATTATTATTATTATTATTATTATTATTATTATTATTATTATTATTATAAATATTCGGCGTAGTCAAGACACGTGCAGGAAGGACATGAATGTAAACATAGGAACCTGCTGCAACGCATACTTGAAATGAAATGTACTATTTCAAAGTGTACTTAAATGAACGTGTTCTTTACTTGGCATACCTGGTATGTTTGAAATGTGCGATATGAAATGTGTGATTTAAGTCGCAAATGAAATAAGGTACGGTATTGTACTTATTTGATTCTTCCCACAGCCGAAATCCACTTCTTGCGTCCGTCCAATTTCCATGGACGACCAGGAAATGTGTGAAATGTAATTCTTTTTCCATGCGTGTTTCTTTTTATGTTGTGGCAGTTCACTGCACAACAGTTCCTATTTGATTTAGGCATTTTGATACACTACTACTACCACCACAATTTCACACCCACAGTTACACAGCCTGGACTGACCGCTCAAGGCAAGATCACCGAAACGTTACCGATTTCTTCCGCGAGAGGCGCTGAGAGCGGCCGTGCACGTTCCCTATAGCGCCACAGCAAGTATTGTCGCGGCCACCAAATTAGGCGGGTGAGGAAAACTGCGCTGTCGCACTGCCTTCGTAATGTCCAGGCCGTACTGTACCTCTGATGACGTCACGCTTTGGGGGGGACTTGAAGGCGATACGCATTCGCTCCGCTTGAATAACACACTCGTTTAACCCCTTCAGACCTACGGTGCATAATTATGCACATCAGTTTTAAAGCTTCTTAAATGGAAGCATGTTATTCTTACAAACGTTCAGAAGATTTGTTCACAATTCTGGACATGAGCTGAGACTCATAACAACAGCAGTGGTGCTTCCTGTGTGGAAAACAGGGAACTAAGCCACATTGAAGAAAGCATGGCTGACTGCTACTCTACTGACCAAGGTAAGCTCACATATTGTTGCTTTTATATAATATAATCCAACTGCAATTTTGAAATATCTGTAATGAATATTACAGAAGAGAGTTATTAAGATAGTTGTACGTCATAATATTCTTAATTTGAGCCAGGTGATACTCTAGTTTCTCATCTTGAAAATGATGTGCATTATAATGACCACCCAGGCTGAAAGGTTGCATTGCTTAGGTAAATTGTTTACTTGTAGTAATGGTGTGTTACTAGCCTAATTCGACTTCTTGTATATTATTGTGTGGTGGAATCATCATATTTCCTATCATTTTGCTATATTTTAATTCTTAATTAATCCCTTATTTATTTTAGAGATATTAACTACCTTTATTCAGCTGACACTGCCTTTGAAATCAGTGTGAATTCTGTAAGTGTGTCAACAGAACTGTTTTTACAGAGATGTATTTTTTTTTTTTTTTTTTTTGCAGAGGTGTTCCGAGCAGATGATGTGGACAAAATATTACAGCTCCTAGAATCTGGAAACCTATCGGATTTGGATCTGAGTGATGAAGGTGATAATGTGGAACCTCATGTACAGTCCAATAAATTTTTTATTCGTGAAGGAAGTGATAGAGTGCTGCCTGAAGATACAGTGCAAGAAAATGGTGCAGCAAGTAACTGGGATAGGGATTTTTCTAGTGACAATGTGGATAGTGCAAGTAATGCTAATTTAGAGACGACTGAAAAGCAAAATATAAAATGGAGAAGGCGTTCATTTGACAGACTTCACAATCCTTGGCACAAGTCTGAATCTGAAACTGACATAGTGCACATGAATCCTATCAATTATTTCAAGTTGTATCTTCCTGATAGTATTTTTGAACAAATGGCAAATTTTACAAACATTTATGCCCTACAGAATAATATATTGAATTTTAACCCTACAGATATGCTCGAAATTCAGACTCTAATTGGCCTCCACATTGCAACTGGTACTTTGAAGCTTCCAAGGATTAGATTGTTTTGGGATCAGTTCGTTGGAATGAATTTATTCTTAGATTCTATGTCTAGAGACAGGTTTTTCAAACTACGTACAAACCTACACATTGTCAACAATCTTGACAGACCTGAATCATGTCAAGATAAAATGTTCAAAGTCAGACCTTTGTACAATTCTGTTAGGGAACGATGTCTTCAGTTAAGTTTGGAAGAAAACCTTTGTGTAGACGAACAAATAGTACCCTTTAGAGGAAATTTGTCATTTAAGCAGTACGTTAAAGGAAAGCCCACTGCTTGGGGAGTAAAGATTTTTGTATTGTGTGGGAAATCAGGTCAGGCCTATGACTTCCTGGTGTATCAGGGCTCAACAACTGAGCTTGATCAGGATACCCTCAAGAAATTTGGATTGGGAGCTTCTGTTGTTCTACACCTAGCAAAACGAATAGACGGAGAAGGTCACAAACTATTTTACGACAATTTCTTCTCATCATACAATCTTCTTCAGCTATTAAAAAGCAGAAAGATATGTGCTGGAGGTACTGCAAGGCTCAACAGGTTTGCTAACCCTCCTCTCCTATGTGATAAAGACTTGAAGAAGAAGGGGCAAGGAAGTTTTGATCAAGTTGTTAGTGCTGATGGTGATGTAGTAGTGGTTAAATGGATGGACAATCGGTCAGTAGCACTTGCTTCCAATTTTGTTGGGTCTGGTGAGTTAAACTTAGTTGAAAGGTGGGACAGAGTACTGAAAACCTACGTAAAAGTTTCACGACCAGAGATTGTGAGACTGTATAATCATGCAATGGGAGGTGTCGATCTATTGGATCAGCTGATTGCTCTGTATCGTATTTATATTCGCTCAAGGAAGTGGACTTTGAGACTTATTTTCCACATTATTGACTTTGCTATTGTTTGCTGTTGGTTGGAATACAAGCGCGACTGTGCTGCAGTTGGAGTTCCAGTGAAAAACGTTCTTGATCTTCTGCATTTTAGAATGCGTATTGCAGAAAGTCTTGTAAAGGCAGGAAAACCCCAATCAAAGAAACGTGGAAGACCAAGTTGTGCAGAAAGTCAACCTAAAAGCAATCCCAAGCGCAGCAAAGAGGAACAGCGTCCTATTCCAGAAGTTCGTCAAGACCTTGTTGACCACATGCCACATTTAGATGGAAACAAGGAAGGCAAACGGTGTAAAAACAAACTTTGCAATCAGAAAACACATTTCTATTGCGACAAATGTATGGTTCACTTATGTATTAAGAAGGACAGAAATTGTTTCGTTGATTTCCATCGTCCTGGCAGAATTACAGTGACACAGTAAAGTGACTTGTTAGTTTCGAAAGACTGCTGTGACGTATAACAGGATTGTATTCTTTTTTAAACATAATATATTTCTAGTATTTCATTGTTTCTAATGTGTTGTATATAAGCTATTGTAACATATAAATAAACATTTTGCAACTAATAGATGAATTTGTATTACTGATCAAACAGGAGCAGTTCACCTTGAATATGCAACGTTTGGGTAGAATTGTGCACAATTATGCACATCAAAATTCGGCAATTTAGAAATTACACCCAGAGAAATTAGGTAAATCATGTTACATAATTGAGTATAATAAACAAAAAATAGTATTAAAATATTTTTTTCCATTGCACAAAATAATTCAGGTTTGAAGGGGTTAAATTAATTAAAGAACTGTTAACACCTTATAAAACCAAAACCTATTGTCAAATATTTGTTAATTCTGACATACAATGCATATTCTTCTTCGTAACGTTCTATTTCTCGCGTATATACGTTCGTTTGCGTGAGTACAGCCTAACACTTTGAGACATATTCTTGCGATTTTATCCATTTTCTGGTCAACTGGAACATTCACATCATACACACTGACAGAAAACATGCAGCCAATTACCATACTATTTATTACAAATATAAATTATTTCTGTACCTCACTGTTTCCACTCCATGAACACTGCAGCTTTCCTGGACCTCTTCCAGGAAGTTACACGAGTATGCAGTAGGTCTGCTCTCTTTGAAGCACTTTGTTGAATACACAAGTCGGTGTGAATTTTGGAAAAGTTATTTAAAAACATATTCACCCAAATATATATATACACTGTCCGGCCAGGTCTTCCAATTTCTTCCCGCAGTCTCAAATGACTAGGGAATCTGCCAACTGCATTGACTCCAACGCCAAGGATTTTGTGACACACTTAGGATTGTCTGACTTTAGAAATACCATCTTATATGGATCTGACACTAACACACAAAATACTTTGTACACCTCAATTCCAAGTTCTATTGACATGTCTGATGGATACTTTAGGCCCCTCGATTTAGGAAATTCAGATATCTTACTTCTGGAGGTAATTCATATATAAGATCTGAATCTGTCAGAAGATAAAATTTACATAAATCACACTGCTGTTTGATACTCTTTTTTTTTTGTTGCTATTTGCTTTTCGTCGCGCCGACACAGATAGGTCTTACGGCGACAATAGGACAGGAAAGGTCTAGGAATGGAAAGGAAGCGGCCGTGGCCTTAATTAAGGTACAGCCCCAGCATTTGCCTGGCGTGAAAATGGGAAACCACGGAAAACCATCTTCAGGGCTGCCGACAGTGGGTTTCGAACCCACAAACCCACTGTCTCCCGAATACTGGATACTGGCCGCACTTAAGCGACTGCAGCTATCGAGCTCGATGATACTCATAAATAAGACTTGCATTTTCAAATACACCGAATTCAGATAAGCCATAGGTCTGATTACATAAAAATATAGGACCTACCTAATGTTACCCATGTTTCTGACATAATAAAAAAAAAATTAACTCACCATCTGGACGAGACACTCATATTTCTCTCAGGATGTGATTTTCTGGAAAGTGCTTGATACACACAATTGTGTTTTGATTAACTATTAAATTCTCCCTGGGAATAGCCTTCTTCCATAACTTAACTCGTTCTTCATCAGAAGGAAACACAAATACCGGAGTTTACTCTCCTTGTTTATAATTGGCTTTGCAGCCAGGCACACTGCAACTCTTAGGCATGGTGATTTCCCTCCCTGATCATCTTAATTGAAGTATATAGAAGTCGTGGTTAATAATAAAACACAGAATGCACAAACGCAATTAATTTTACACTATAAATATACCTTTACACAAATAAACTACAAAATGAAAACACTGAAGAACGATCTTCTTAACCTATAGCGTCACATAAGTACACGCTCACACTAAGTTTTCTTCACTAATTAACGACTTTCCACGTAATAATGCAGTCGATGACGACTCATTCTCACCTATATCTGAGTGAACATGCAGCCATCGTTAAAGGTTTCAATAAAACTGCGAAAATCTATGTTTAACTCTACTAACTCATGTGCTAAACTTCCCCCCTAACGATCAGCTGATGGCTTTCCCGCGCTCGTTACAGTACGGCCTGGACATCACGAAGGCAGTGGCTGTCGTCAGATATGGGAACGGCAAAACGACAGATGGTCGAAAGTCGCTTACCTCCGAGAACGGATTGCCAACGCTGATCGTGCCGTGCTGTCTACTTGAAGCCCATTCGCTCCAGACCACCTTAACCCGAGTCATTCCCTGTCATGCAACTGCTAAGCTCGCACCGTTGCCTACGTTATAATACAAGGCCTGGAAACAGAGCCCGTAAAATGCTGTCGAAGTGGTCACACTCAAGTTCAATGCCGGGCCGCTAGGATCGCTTTCTTGCCCCCAGTCTACCAGGTTAGCGCCTTTAAACGTGTTTATTAACTGAGTTGGTTGTGAATGTATTATGTATTCGTCTGATGTTAAGCATTCGCAGTTCCAGCCATGGTTTATTCACGAGAAATTAAAGGTAGTGGAATTTCGTTTCACAAGTTTCCAGTGAATGTTCTGTGTTCGAAAGATTACACAGAGGAAGTATTACGCATGAGATACGACTTCCATCTGATGAAATTAGGCCTCCGTTCGTAAGTTTTGATCCGAGTTACGTCATAAGAATCGTGCGATCCCAAAATTGTTCACTGGACATTTTTGTAAACAATGCTACCGTGACCGGCGATCATTTGAGAGGCCTCTTCAAACTCGGAAATCTTAAATTAGGAAGCCAACCAGAAAAATAAATTGCCCAACAAATTTCGAGAAAATGAAGATAGCAGGAGCTAAAATATTGTATTTTCCCCTGAAACAATCTCTGGTTTTAAAAGTATGCAGGTGGTTTGTTCCGAGAGCATTAAATACTGTTTAAAATAAACCATTTGTTTTATGGAGCATTTTATGAAATTGTTCCATGCGCATGACGTCTGCAACACCTTACATGGGACATATTCCAGGAATGAGAACAAACGACCATCTTTTAGTACTGTTGAACGCCTCAGTTGGTTAATTAATGATTCCCTGTCATATATTAAGAAGATTCAAATGCATTCAGAGAAAGTAAAAAGAAACCATGAGGGAAATGCATCAGGCATAGATCTTGACTACCCAGTCCACTGTGGCCTGCGTGAAATACCTCATAATTATATATTTGCATTATGCATTGACGAGAAACCTAACAAGCGATGACACCGAGCTCTTCTTCAGCTACCTAAGACGCCAAGCGGAATAAAATGACATGGTTCGTGCGGCAAAAGAACATACAGACTGTAAAGGCTGTTTAGAACATATCTCTTCTCCAGCTATTCAAAGTCCAACATTGTGTCTTATTCGTTTTCAAGATTGAGGAGCCCTCAGATACCGAAAATCATCGTCTGTGGCACTTCTGCAGTGAACGACGGAATTTGTCACTTCCGCTACGAAGTACTTGTCCCGAAGAGAGTTACTAAAAGGTGTACGTTTATTTTTTTGAAAGACATATTCAACAGTGAAATTAAGTGTAGAAAGCGTAAAGGCGACAAATCACCTCTTTTTCTACTATGAAAATTTCTGAGACCTTTATTAGACAACATTGCTTCGAGCTAATGTAGTAGAAGAAAGTTTTGAAACTTGATAAGAAGCCCCTCAATAGGAAAGTTTTGAAACTTCAATGACATATCCAAGCCAGTGCAGCACCGCTCTATAAGTAAAGCACTGTCAACACTCGTAAAAACATCCAGTTCTTTTTATTTAGCATATAATTTACTTATTCACATATACGGCCATGCGAATACAACGCGGTCTTAGCGGCTGAATGGTGAACTAGGATGCCACCTGTTTCCATGAGTGCATTTCAAGGCCTTGTATTATAGCGTAGGCAACAGCTCGCTGGTGTTTCTTCGGGTCTATCATCTCAAGAGGACGAACAAGAAACTCCTCTGAAGCGTTGTCGGTTGGAAGGGCTTAAGAAGAAGGATTTAGCCAGCCAGACAAAATCCTTAACAGTGAATGTATTGCAATACGTGCAGAAGTTGGCCGAATAAAATATTTTGCAGACTGTGAACTTCAGGAAAAGCCAAGAATTGACTGCAACAGTGTGTAATGTTAGCTTTTGTTCAGTCCAGAGATGTGTTAATGAAGCGAAATATTTACCCATCCAAAAAATACTTTCATCTCCAAGGAAAAACTTGATGAATTAGCTCTCTCTTGGAGCTCAACCCGTACCCAGCGGCATTCAAAGAGTTCGGCAAACGTTTGGTCACCCTGGCCACTTACGGGCCTAGCAGGGGGTGATTTATGACGGCAGTGGGCTTTAAAACGAGAGTTCGCATTCCCCTTCAGAAATCCTCACAGCTCTGTTGCCAATGCACCTCTTGTTAAATAGACGTCAGTCTCTCTTTTCAGCTCAGACAATTCACACTTGCTTTGTTCGCTGTTTGAAAGTGTTGGATTATTTCTTTGCTTCGTTAATTATTATTTGTGAAGTGTGTTGTTTTTCACTTCGCTTCACGCAGTAATGTGGAGGCCGTGGGAATCACACCTGGAAATTATCGCATCAGAAAATCCTGAATTAAATCTGCCAGTGCAGGCAAACGATCCTCAACCGAGCACCGGTAACAGTGATATTCGACCGAGTAGTACTGGTTCCGTGTCCGCGAGTGATACTCAGCCGGGTAGCAGTGGTTCCGCGCCCGCGAGTGATATTCAGCCGAGCAGCAGTGGTTCCATGTCCGCGAGCGATACTCAGCCGGGTAGCAGTGGTTCCGTGTCCGCGAGTGATAATCAGCCGGGTAGCAGTGGTTCCGTGTCCGCGAGTGATACTCAGCCGGGTAGCAGTGGTTCCGCACCCACGAGTGATATTCAGCCGGGTAGCAGTGGTTCCGTTCCCACGATTGATATTCAGCCGAGCAGCAGTGGTTCCGTGTCCGCGAGCGATACTCAGCCGGGTAGCAGTGGTTCCGTGTCCGCGAGCGATACTCAGCCGGGTAGCAGTGGTTCCGTGTCCGCGAGTGATACTCAGCCGGGTAGCAGTGGTTCCGCACCCACGAGTGATATTCAGCCGGGTAGCAGTGGTTCCGTGCCCACGATTGATATTCAGCCGGGTAGCAGTGGTTCCGTGTCCGCGAGTGATACTCAGCCGGGTAGCAGTGGTTCCGCACCCACGAGTGATATTCAGCCGGGTAGCAGTGGTTCCGTGCCCGCGAGTGATATTCAGCCATGACGAAATGACAGCTCAAGTTTTCGAAAACTTGTTTAGGTCTCATCTTCTAGACAACCTGCCACGTGACCGAAAATGTGTAATCGTGATGGACAACGCAAGCTATCATTCGCGGCAGCTGATTAGGTTTCCTTCCATGATCACTAATATTAAGGACATTATTAAGTTTATGGAGTACAATAACATTCCCGTGCCAAAACCTGTACCCTTCAAGGCAGTTATGTTGCAGGAAATCAAATCAGCCAATATCAGTCAAAGGTACGCTGTAGAAGAGATCGCAGCCTCACGTGGACACGAAGTTTTGCGACTCCTTCCATATCACTGTATTTTAAACCCCATAGAAATGATCTGGTTTCAGCTGAAGACATATGTTAGGAAAAATAATGTTACGCCAACTTTGAGTGCTAGTGTGTGTCAACTTCTTCGTGAAGGAGCTGGAACGATCGGTCCTGAGAGGTGGTCTGCTTGTGTTCGAAGCACCATTAAGACAGAAGAGAAGTACTGTACGCGCACTTTTTAGTGATAGATTTTTGTACTCGATGGGGAGTAAGAAGGGAGCACTGCCGGTTCCGGTAAATACTGCCAACTAAATGGAAATGAAATCTCAATTGAATCGATAATATGATCGATCGATATGAATTTTCTAAACCTTTATTATCTTAACGCCAACAACTGTGTCACACACACAATATATAATACTATATAATATTTCCCGATGCGAAACGTGTTCCTAGCATGAATTCTATAGTTTGGCCAGGACGAATAGAAGTACATAGTGTGACGACTTCTGCTGTTTGTTATGTTCCTACACTACGCGGCGCTGGTGTAGGTAAACAGGGATCAGCTGTCCCTGAACATGTGATTTTAAATGAGATCTGATGTGACTTAATTCGGAATTCATCGTTTAAATAAATTATTCAAAACCGTGTGTTTATTATTGCTATGTTTCAGGAATGTGCATTCTCTTTACTCACCGTTGACTGTGTTTATGTGCGATCTGTGTTTCGTGCAAATTAAGATATAGTGTTCCTTGTTTTGAAAGTAATATGTGACAAATTCATAGGAAATATTTTACATTTAGTAATGATTTAATGACATTACTTCTGAAATTGGCTCGTCAGTGTCTTAACGAATATGTCAGAGCTATTTCATTAATTCACCACAAAAGCAAGTTCAGTTGCAATTATCCGCTATAACCTTTAAAAAACACATGTTCGACTGTTAGTGTACATGCTGCGTAATATAAACACATTAAAACTCGATGGATAAATAAGATAGTTGGATGCGTTAAAATATTCTTCTAGACTTGTTAGGTCCTCCTCTGTATTGTTTTGCATAGAACCAATACATGCTGTACAGCCTATCACTTCGCTTGCATGTTTAACAATATACCCACAGAACTGATGAATGACATTAATTTTTGAACTGGTGAAAGGAGCTATTTGTTCATCTTCCCAACTTGATAATGGTGGACCGAGCTAGTTGGCCGTGCGGTTAGGGGCACGCGGCTGTGAGCTTGCATCCGGGAGATAGTGGGTTCGAATCCCGCTTTTGGCAGCCCTGAAGATGGTTTTCCATGGTTTCCCATTTTCCCACCAGGCAAATTCTGGGACTGTACCTTAATTAAGGCCACGGCCGCTTCCTTCCAACTCCTAGGCCTTTCCTATCCTATCGTTCCTATAAGACCTACCTGTGTCGGTGTGACGTAAAGCAACTAGCAAAAAATGAAAAAAGATAATTGTGGCTGATCAAAGGTGAAAAAAAAATGAAATGGTGTATGGCTTTTAGTGCCGGGAGTGTCCGAAGACATGTTCGGCTCGCCAGGTGCAGGTCTTTCGAGTTGACTCCCGTAGGCGACCTGCGCGTCGTGATGAGGATGAAATGATGATGAAGACAACACATACACCCAGCCCCCGTGCCGTTGGAATTAACCAATTAAGGTTAAAATCCCCGACCCGGCCGGGAATCGAACCCAGGACCCTCTGAACCGAAGGCCAGTACGCTGACCGTTCAGCCAACGAGTCGGACTGATCAAAGGTAAGCGTGTTGCAATTTTTTTCCTGAGCTGTATTTGTGATTTTGGCATTCTCTTTGACAACAGCTTTTGCCATAGCTCTAATCTGACTGAAAAATTATGTTAAGGGTACTATCACTTTAAGAGCAGATGTTGACGTGGGATAGCCTTCGACCACTTTGAGAACAGAGTGGGATCTTTTGGGAGTGAAACAAAAATGACGCTTATAATTCGAATGTTTATTGTAACCCGAATTACAATCCGGGACATTGCAAGTTGGCATATTCACATGCAGTAGTAAATTGAAGCATATGTCAAAGTATACGTCCTACTTCTCAAATGCATAATCTTTTTCACTTTTCAGTTCATGAAAAGTTAATGCCAGCTATTTTGCACTTATACACTGGAGGACGTATAAAACTACTGAAAAAGACCACAAACTGTTTGCACACTTCCACAGTAAGCCGACGAAAAGCGCGCGTACTTGGCCCTTTTATCGACAGCAGCGCTGCAGGTGGCGGAGAACATGTACACCGTGTCTGTTAACATGTGATTCAGAGGGAGTCGTTACACTATTCATTTCTATTCGTCCTGGTTTGGCTTTGCTGTGTAAACAACAACAGTACGAGTACGTCAAGTGTACGCCAGATGTCGCACAGCGATGATAAGCGATTCTTAGTTTGTGTTTCATAGGTTGCCAATACGAATCTCGAAGATAACCAAAGTCGACCGATTCAGCATTAAGGTGTAAATCTATCACTAAAAAGTGCGCAGATAGTACATGAAACATGACACGGATAGCAACCAAGATAGATTTGTAATTCGCCTAGCAGACAATGACGAGGACGACGAATAGAGGTAAGGTAAATACTGCATTTGTTTTAAAAGTAGCTAAGTTTGCTGGCTATTTTTTTGTCCGAACTACATACTCCGATATTTATTATTATTATTATTATTATTATTATTATTATTAATAATAATAATAATCTGCTTACCCTCCAAGGTTGGTTTTCCCTCTGACTCAGAGGGATCCTACCTCTACCGCCTCAAGGGAAAGTGTCCTGGAGCGTGAGACATTTGGTCGGGGGATACTACCGGGGAGAATGACCAGTACCTCGCCCAGGCGGTCTCACCTGCTATGCTGAACAGGGGCCTTGGTGGGGGATGGGAAGATTGGAAGGAATAGGCAAGGAAGAGGGAAGGAAGTGGCCGTGGCCTTAAGTTAGGTACCATCCCGGCATTTGCCTGGAGGAGAAGAGGGATAACACGGAAAACCACTTCGAGGATGGCTGAAATGGGAATCGAACCCACCTCTACTCAGTTGACCTCCCGAGGCTGAGTGGACCCCGTTTCAGCCCTTGTACCACTTTTCAAATTTCGTGGCAGAGCCGCGAATCGAACCCGGGCCTCCGGGGGTGGCAGCTAATCACACTAAACAACTACACCACAGAGGCGGACAATTATTATTATTATTATTATTATTATTATTATTATTATTATTATTATTATTATTATCCCAGTCCCTAGTTCGTGATTTTACTTTTCCTATGCCAGGCGAGTTGGCCGTGCGGTTAGGGGCGCATAGCTGTGAGCTTCCATCGGGGAGATAATGGGTTCAAGCTACACTGTCGGGAGCTCTGAAGATGGTTCACCGTGGTTTCCCATTTTCACGCCAGGCAAATGCTGGGGAAGTGCCTTAATTAAGGCCACGGGCACTTCCTTCCCACTCGTAGACCTTTCCTAGCCCATAGTCGCCATAACACCTATCTGTGTCGGTGCGACATAAGACAAATTGTAAAAAATTGTTGCACTTTTCATTTCTTTACTGAAAGCGAGACACTGATATTAGCAGCATAAAATTAATATTTTAATGGGCCTACTTTGGTATCAATTTACGTTTAGTCTTTGTCGAGTTTATTTGCCAATGCCTTCCTCCTGTTTCTTTCTTTCTTTCTTTCTTTCTTTCTTTCTTTCTTTCTTTCTTTCTTTCTTTCAACATCTGCGACCACCGCATGGGTTAATCACGAAACAAATTATTCTGCGATATTGGTTTGTGCTGTGGTTCATTATCAAGTTTTTATATTTATATTTTGACTTTAGAATAAATTAAATGTTAACATGTTTAAATAATCGACGCAAAATATGACAACCTTGCTTTTGACAGAGCTCACTTGCCTTTTAAACGACACGCGCCTCTTGTGTCCAGAGGAAAGGAGCCGACTGTCAACCCTCATTATTACCAGGGTGGGCCAAGTTTTGAGATCAGAAGATACCGCTTGGGTATACGTTGAGCGTCAGGACTATAGTAAGGTTGCCACCCTACCACTGCCAATAAAACCCAATTGAATTGATTTGTGCTCAAGTCAAGAGAGAAGTGGCAGAGAGGAACAAGACATTCAAACTAAGGGTCGCAGAAAAACCCACGTCAGAAGCCATAGACCGTGTGACTGCTGCGGACTAGAAAAAAATGCTTCAATAGCCCGGAAAATCTTCAAGCAGACGATTGGGCCAAGGAATAGTAAGGGACGAAAGAATGGAGCCATTCTTCTTCAACGTAAATGACCACACGACAGACAGTGAGATGAGTGATGACGTAGACTGTAGACTGCCGATTCTTAATTCATTGCAAAGTAATGTAAACCCATTCTTTAAAGTAGTTATTTTTCTATATTACTCAGTCCAATATACAGTATTCTAATATTTGAAGTTATAATGTAATAAAACTGATACAGATTAATATGTAATCCGAAAGCATTTACGGCGTCCTGCAACCTGTGCTGGCGCGCGCGCCCCGAACTGCCTCAACTAAGCGACGTTTACATCATCGCTTTCCGAGCCATTTTCCAGGAAAACTACAAGACTCACGGAAATATGTTTCAGATAAGAAATATAAGTCGGGCAATTCTTTACATTTTTCCCGCAGATAATTTTTTTTGGCTGAAGAAATAAAAACTTGGCCGCTCACTGAAATTATCAATACATGTTTCTACGGATTTAAATGTACTCGTTCAAGATTATATTTTTAATAATTTAGTTAAAGCGGTTTATATGAAAAATAGCTATACCACTGAAATCAGCAGTCTTTTCTGAAGCTTGTAGTATAATTTGTTTTCAAACATTATATGAAGTAACATCAAGAGCTTGAGAGAGAACAATCTTCCTCACGCTCCGAAATTATGTGTTCAGTTGGACATTTCTTCCCCAGTTGCTGCATAACCTTGGCAACAGCGTAATTTCTCTGACCGCGACAATAGTGCATGTGCTACGAGCAAGGGGAGCAGGGGTACATTTCGTCAACGGTTGCAAAGTGGTCTTTGGCTGGTCCGATGGCTCTGCACTCCGACCGACCAGCCGAGCAGAGGAGGGGTGCATTCGGGAGACGGCTGTTCTGAGAAGGGATTTCCGTGGTTTTTCATTCTCTTGCACTAGGGCGAATGCTGGGACAGTTCCTAGTATGGGCCACACCTTCTCCTTCAGGGGAGGAATGAAAACAACTGTGAGGACTCACTGCAACACGTGCTGCAAGCCAGGTATAGAAAAGTGCGAGATATTTCAGTGAATAAGTTGAATTTTCTTTGCTTTCAGTTCCTAAACTCAGTTCATTGTGTGTTGTGTACTTCAAGCATGTATCTTATGCGGCTTGATTAATTTAATAGTGCAGCATGCCGTACTGCAAGTGAGGCTAAGGTAGAGTAGTTGATGATATGCGATTCTTTTCGCCACCGAAGGAGAGAAATCAATTTGAAAACTGGGCAAGAGCTATTCCACAGAAGGATACTGAGTTAACGCGTAATAGCAGAATTTGTCACGTTCATTTCGCTGATGATTTGATAGTAAAATCATAATTTGTAGTGAATGGTGAAAAAGTTGATATCTTTCGCGTGAGATGGAAATTACGTTCAATGCCTCAGATTTTCCTTAATTTGTCGAAATACCATTCAAGTGAGATTAAGTCCCGTGAAACTCCCAACAGGAAAAATAACCTAGAAACCATCAGGAAAAGAGAAAGAAGAATGAAGACGGGAGTGGAGCAGCGAATGGGGAATTAAAAGGTCAGTCTAATGTTTATCAAAATTTGGGACATTTTAGTGTACTTTCTGTCGCCGATCGCTCAAAAGGCGCTTAAAAAACGCTGATCGAAATTTAATTCGAGCTTGATCTTGTCTCAACTTAGCAAAATCGAGGATTAATTTCCCTGAAGTAGCTGATTAGAAATACACAGGCATTTAATTATAGAGATAAGTAGATAATAGTTCACGGGGGTTGGTTTTAATATGCTGGGAGTTGTGTGCTACGTATCTGTGTCACTCCAGTAACCTCTCCTTTCCGCACCATGTGATGAAGGCCGTAGCTCTTATTTCCTGTATGATTTTTTTTACATTGTACCCTGCCGTGGTATTTTAATTGTAATCTCTCATTGTTTTTAAAAGACAGTGTGTATACTTATCAGTTACGTAGTAATGCGTTTCCTCTGGCATGATTCGTAAGACGAGTGGAGCTTGTCCACTCTAGCGGTAGCTGACGGGGCGGGCTTGAACTCGAGGAGTCCCACATGACACTCATGACGCTATGTCTAAGCTATCCAGCCCAATGGTTTTGTCACTAACCTAACACACTGAACCCGGTCCGCATGTGCGTTTGACCATTCCAGTGTTCCAGACGCATCCCTCCCCCACCCAGGGCCGGCGACAAGGGGTCCAGACGGGACAAATGACCAGGGGCCCGGAACGAAAAAAAAAAAAAGTGAAGTTCAAATAAATTTAAATGCCAATAAGAATACAAAGTTCTGGTGTTTAAAAAGTGAATAACGAAAAAGAAATCAAGGTAGAGCATGTGTAAGTGCGCAGCAGAGAAGTATGACGTTGTTCTTACCATTTTATACCAATTTTGTATTATATTTTTGGGGGTAAATGCGAAGGAAGATGCACTAATTTTGCAACAAAGTGGCAAAAAGGTTACTCCTCAAATGTAACACAATGCTTACCTAGAAAGATACACAAAAAATACGCCAACTTTAGACCAAGATTACACCAATTTTGAATCACATTTGCGGGTTACGTACGAAGAAAATTGCACAAAATGACACCAAGGTGATTCCACAAATGCAGCCAAATCCTTGGTGTAACTCTGGAGCAGTTCAACAGTGGCGTTGACAATGAAAAAGTTTGAAAGAAAAACTTTGGTGTATTTTTGCGTTAACTTGGTGCAGAAATTGTCTGATTAACGAACTGGTGTAAAATGTCATTTCTCTTGCACCAACCTTGTTGGTGTAAATTAATGTGAAAAATATGTAGAGTAATTATGGTGCATTGTTGTTAAATCCACTGTCACTTATACACCAAATACATCACATTTGTACTGATAAACATTCTGCACCAATTGTTGGTGTAAACTCCGCCGCCAGGGGCTGATAATCACGTAAGTCTTGGTTATAAAATAACCTGCAAGTTCGCAGTTCTGGTCTAAATTAAGGGGGTGGGGATTTAGGGGAGCGAGAATATTGTCAATGGGCCTGCCCCCATCTTACACAACCATTACTCTCGTGAACTGGGGACTCGGGGTGTCATTCCATAGTTAGTCGCACTAGCGACATTTGGTCTCGGATTTTCCCCCCACAATAATCAACAAGAAGTCAGTGCTGGGTTTCGGCTTCGGGAATACGGGGTAGTCGACGCTTGTTGCTTTAGTGATGTTAAACGCGGTGGCCGGTTCGCTTCTTCCCATGCCCAGGTGTCTGGAGACGAACGGATCCACTCACTTCGCCCTTGCCCTGGCCTGGTGACCATACCTCTTCCTTAAACTCAACCAAATATTCAAGGCAACCTCCCCAAACCAAAATGCTATCAACTCAACCCCCCTCCTCCCCCTACAATCTCAACCAAGTAACTTTGAACCCACGACCTAAACCAGATCAATCAGGGCTTCTCGGTGGATAGAGTCCCCAAGCTCTCCGCTTCACCCTCCCAAAACTAACAGCCCCCGTGACCGAGCGCGTACGGATGTCAGAGTCCTTCCATTGAGCGCACTGATCTCTATACCTGGATGGCTGGTAGCTTGGGTAGCAGTAAGCCGAATAGAAGATGACTGGCGTAGTAAGATGGCAGCGAGCGCACGGTGCAATAGACCACGAGGAGCGCGCTTGCTTTGTTTATGCTTAGTTCAGTGACGCCAGGCCTCTTGATTGTAGTTTCACGAGTGTTCTGTGCTGTGTTATTGCAAAGTAAATAGTAGTGTATTTTACGAATTTAGGTTCGTTGCCTTGTAGTATGCTTGTGAATTACAAGATTAAATTTAAATATGTATGTGTTTACCTGAAATATGAATGAAGAAACATTCTACGAGGTATTAACATACCGCAGTATTCAGCTTATGGATTTACAAACAGAACCGATCAGCAGAAGGAGAAATCATTTCATCGGGGAGTTTTAATAATAATGTTATTTGCTTTACGTCCCACTAACTATTTTTTTAAGGTCTTCGGAGACGCCGAGGTGCCGGAATTTAGTCCGCAGGAGTTCTTTTACGTGCCAGTAAATCTACCGACACGGGGCTGTCGTATTTGAGCACCTTCAAATACCACCGGACTGAGCCAGGATCGAACCTGCCAAGTTGGGGTTAGAAGGCCAGCGCCTTAACCGTCTGAGCCACTCAGCCCGGCTCGGGGAGTTTTATACTGTACATAAGAATCTTCCTAGGGTAGTGTTTTGAGTTTTAGGTTTATTGTATCTTATTTCGCATATTCCGGGAGCAAAATGGCAATTAATTTTTGTAGGTTTCCTTTCTCGAGACCCGAACATCTAAGATCATCGATTAGGAGTATCAGGCGGGAGAATTGGGAGCCTTCTAAAACAGCTGTTCTCTGCTCGGATCACTTAGAGGAAGACTGTTTTGATAGAAATGGACAAACTGTACACCTTAGAAGTGATGTACAGCCAACTGTTTTCAATTTTACTTAACATTAACTGCAAGTAAAGATTTGCTTTTTTTTTTTCTTCTCATAATTAAACTGACGGTTTCGATGAAATAAGTGATGTGACCTTATAACAATCTTAGAAAATGAAGTCTGGAGGAATTCTAGACCTTATTTACATCAGTAATAATTATGGGTTTCAGACACTGGAGTGGTGGGAGAAGGGAAAGTGTGGTGGGTGTTTGGGGCTATTTCATTATACTATTAGTGGTATTTGGGACTCTTTTAACTGGTGTTACATATTTCTGATGATGACTATCAATATCGCTTTGCTAGCTGAATTTAATTAAAGAGGTTTGTAATAGTACATTAAGCTGCAGGCAATGTGATATATTGACTAGTTTTGAATATTTTCTGGTTTTATAAATGTGTACATTTGCTTCAATGATATTTTAATTTGATAATATGCGCGTTATTTCTTGGAAACAGGAAACAGAAATTCATTATCAAGCACCGATTACGATATGTCGAATCTAGGCCTGTATATTGAGCTACGTTTATAGGTACATCATTTTAAGAATGCATAATTTCGTGGCATGCATGTATACAATTTACAGCAATGTTTCCAGAAACTGGTTTTCACTCGTATTGTGTTACCGATCGCTAATTGCATGTATTCAGCAGCTAAGTTAATATTTGCCGGCCGTTATTATACACTCATGTTTATTGCTATCCCGGAGATTTACTGACCTCGGAATGACGTGTCAGTGATCCCAATGTCCTTATGCTTTGAGTGAACATGTCTCTATATTTTTAATTATTCCAATGCACCATTAATTGCGACTTAAAATTGACTATATTATCATTGCTTCCCCATAAGGAGAGCTCGAGGTTGGGTACGCCAACATGGCGAACCGCGCGTTCAACTTGGCGTACTTTCTCCTGCAGCGGAGACCTGCCATCAGCGATCCATGTATAGAGATCAGTGATTGAGCGCTAGTAGTCTCACCCCCTCAGACTTCGCCCAGCACGTCATGTAAACATTACCTTGCCACAACCACATCTCAAATCACCCAATGGTCGCCCCCAACTCTTCCAAGAAACACTGAAATATGGGGGCACTTCACTTGTCGCAACGACGTTTAGCGACAAATATTGGAACTAAACCAAAACAGTTGTAATTCACCACATCATCCAGCGTGGTGCTACTCGAGTGTGACTGAACAATGGCTTTCGGCCTAGCTAAACTGATGACGTTCATTCCAAAAACAGATCCATTATTTGAAAATGCTAGTAGAACGTGACGGAGGAGCGGTGTCTGCTTTCTTACGGTAATACTATTTGGACTACCCGCCAATGACGGCGATCTGAGCAATAAAATCTAGGGCAGAAGTTCCGTTAACACAGCTCGCACGGGACGTAAAATATTGGAAACTGGAATTTCTACATCTTTTGTTATGTACAGCTTTTAGATAGAACTCATCCTGTCGATAATTTCATGAATAGCTTGAAGATGGTTACGGGATAGTCTGTTGAGCCCTTGTCCCGTCATGTAACAGACTTGAATACATAATCGTGTACAGACAAATTTGTAAGTTTAAATATATATCCAGGCCTACCGAATGAAACAGTGTGGAACACGAACACACAGTCAACTAAATCTGGGCGTACGTGTAACCTGCTGTGAGGCTTTTAGGCTTTCGTAAACATCACACAGAGACGATTCCAAATTATAGTTACCACTTCTTTAAAATACCACATGCATTTTTACCTTTCAGGTGTTCTTTAAATGACAGACTTACAATTCAACATTTAAACATACTTTTTGATATTACAAGTAGACTTTATTCGGTTTGTTTCTCCCTTTCTTAATATGTTTATCGTCCAGTGTTGTTTTCTCCCTCAGGCTCAGCAAGAGATGCGACCTCCACCGCCTCAAGGGCAGTGTCCTGGAGCGTGAGACTTTCGGTCGGAGGATACAACTGCGAAGAAGGACCAGTACCTGCTGAACAAGGGGAGGATTGAAAGGGATGGACAAGGAACAGGGAAGGAAGCGGCCGTGGCCTTACGTTATGTACCATCCCGGCATTTGCCTGGAGGAGAAGTGGGAAACCACGGAAAACCACCTCGAGGATGGCTAAGTGGGGAATCAAACCCCCCTCTACTCCGATGACCTTCCAACGCTGAGTGAACCCTGTTCCAGCCATCGTACCACTTTTTCAAATTTCGTAGCAGAGCCGTCAATCGAACCCGGGCCTCCAGGGATGGCAGCTAATCACACTAACCACGACACCACAGAGGCGGACAATTTGGTTTGATGCTTTATTGTAATTCGGTCAATCTGAAGTATATTTTCACTTACTTACAATGGCAATTTAATCTGGAAGTTTAGATGTCCAATACATTTTGTAATTTCAGTATCGATCAGCCTGAGTTCCTATTTTTCACTTTTAATAAACCACGTAAATCGACTTTGAAAATTGTGTAATATGAGCCGTACTATACACCAGGTGTCGGTATATGAACCAACAAAAGTGTGTCCGTACTGACCTTTTACAGGACCGGTAGAACCTTCCATTTTATTATTTCCTTATTTATTTAAATTGTAGGGATATTGTGCCATATGTACAACATTATTCGGAAGACCGAAATACAAATAACAACGCACCACATTGTGCGATGTTCGATCTTCTTCAGGTTTCTGACGAGTTTTGCGGCTACACAAAGCAGGTCTACGTAATAATACAAAGAAATTAAAATATCAGAATGAATTTAATTTCGGAAAGGAGCCGCCATGCGAAATAAGTCGATGTTTAATTCTATATTGCTGACAATGTGAAGGATCTACCTTTAGAATATATTTCCCAACCGAAGCACTGAAAAACCACGCACAAATCAAGGAGACTGTGTACTGATGTCTAGAGAATAACTCGTGAACGGTTAAAGATACTTCATTCTGATTTCCCTCTCAGAAATGGTACTAAGGGGCCCATAATCGGACTTTTTCATGGCGTCAGTATATTCTGAAATAATGGTAATAGCTAGAGCCTGGAAGTTAGGCCAAGCCGGCCTCGTGGTGTGCCTGCCTCTTACCCGGATGTCCCGGATTCTATTCCCGGCCAGGACAGGTATTTTCACCTGGATCTGAGGGCTGGTTCGAGGTCCACTTAGCCTACGTGCTTACAATTGAGGAGCTATCTGACGGTGTAATGGCACCCCGGTCTACAAAACCAAGAATAACGGCCGAGAGGACCACATGACACCTCTAATATGCAGGCCTTCGGGCTGAGCAGCGGTCGCTTGGTAGAACAATGCCCTTCAGGGCTGTTGTGTCATGGGGTTAGTTTAGGAAGTTAGGCAAAAGCTTTTTTTTTTTTTAAATCCGGGTGGAAGTGTCACACGAACATGCTTCCGTACGACGAGTTGTGCCTATTTTTGTTTCCGTAGTCTAATGCCTTTTAAAAAAGTTTTTGTGGATATTTTCTGCTGTTAATTAGGCTATGTATTAAAATTAATCAATGGAAATAAAAACATATAATTCCAATGTACTGCATCTATAAGAGTTTTGTCTGTACGTTGTTCAGAATTTGAAAAGAATGGTATTTCTGTATCGGTCATGTCCACAATAACAAGGAAATACACTTTTTACTTTTCCGTAATTTATGTCTGTCTGTCTGTCTGTATGTATGTACACGCATCACGAGAAAACGGCTGAAGGGAATTTAATGAAAATCGGTATGTAAAGTCGGGGGATGAACCACTACAATCTAGGCTATAAATTATTTTGTTCACGCTGAGTGAAATGGTAGTTTAGGGGAATGCCTGAAATTTAATTCTCAAATATTTATATTATTAGTGGCGCTATCGATAAATATTACATAACTAAAGTTATATAAAATTGAATTTCCGATCATTTATGTCATATACATTTTTACTCTACCGGCTATGATAACAGAGATATTCGTGAATTTGTATTGTTGTTGCTAAGTCCATATCAACGCCGAGTCACATGAAAATGGGTGAACAGAATGTAATGAAAATCGGTATATGGAGTCGGGGAATAAGAAACTACAGTACAGTCTGTTATAAACAATTTTATTCACCCTGGATGAAATTGTAGTTTAGGGGAAGGTATCAAATATTAATTTTTAAGTACCTATGTTATTGGTCCTATCGAAAAGCACTACATAACAAAGGTTACAGAGAATACAATTTCCGACCATTTTGTTTTATTCAGTTTTACCGTATCGGCTTTGATAAGAGTGGTATTTCAGAGTCGGAAGAAAACTGAATGTGAAGGCCTACAATATCGAAAGCTCTTAAAATTGATCAACTATTGACCCTTGTTTGTTGTGATGTTCTTTATCTCTTATGCTGCCACTGAACTCCGGTAGATGGGACTACTGCTGCGACCAAGTACAACAACCTGACTAAATATTGGCAGGAAATAGGTGGGGAGTTAGAAAACTTTACCATGCCATTCTTCTGTTTCATACATTTGCTGATACTACTGGTACGTAACACACTGGTTCATCACAGTATTCCAGCTATTCGATCCTTACTCTGGCGCGCTGTTTTGAATGAGCAGTGTGCACAGTTATGTTAATGGCTCATTTAGTAGTAGTAACTTAGTACCGTAGTAGAAGTAGTACGACCTGGTCTAGAATTACAATTTAGGCCTATTCCAAATTATTACACAACCATTTGCTAAATAACTTAAAATTCAACTCCGAAAAGAGCTGTTTCTTAAGAAAAGCGTCTTCCTCTTCACTTTTATTAAATTCTATGTTCATTTTATTCCAAATTAGCAGTGAAGAGGAGGTTTCTCCTCTTGCTTGGAGGAAGAATTTGCCTCCAATTCAGATAGTTCTTTACGCCGCCAGTGTAGTGAATTGTGATTTTCCGATTCATCGGGTACTCCTAGGAAACATTAGCAAAAGAGCATAGTTTTTGGCCTGGGACTCTCCACTATTCGACCCCCCGGCTGCCGGAAAAAGACGAAGAGCTGTCTGCGGCTTGGTAATTCCAGCTCTGGAACTTTGGACTGTTAGATCAGCAGCGTAGTACTATTCGTTAAAAGTGAGAGATTGTGTGGTTTTTCATTTGATCGAGTATTTCATATGATAGTATTGCTTTTAATCGTGCCATTCCTGCTGACGTCATTGTAATGACCTATGTCCATTTCGGTTCGGAAAACTACTAAGAAAGTCTTTTTGAGGATGTAAAAAGGCGGGTGGAGATTGAGTGCCTACAAATTATAATGCAAACTCCCCAGCTTGATTGTGATTGATAGTAGGCAAGCGGGCCTACCGTTACAATGAAAATTTCCTAACCCAGTCTTCATATGAGTAGATACGTCTGGTGACTTCCCCGTCGCATTTCTAGGGTAACGTTAAGCTTTTTTTTTTTTTTTGGTAGGGGCTTTACGTCGCACCGATACAGATAGGTCTTATGGCGACGATGGGATAGGAAAGGTCTAGGAGTTGGAAGGAAGCGGCCGTGGTACAGCCCCAGCATTTGCCTGGTGTAAAAATGGGAAACCACGGAAAACCATTTTCAGGGCTGCCGATAGTGGGATTCGAACCTACTATCTCCCGGATGCAAGCTCACAGCCGCGCGCCTCTACGCGCACGGCCAACTTGCCCGGTCGGTAACGTTAAGAGCTATGCAATTTAATACAACGTGTACTCTACCTAAGCTAGAATTCTGTATACAATGTAGAATTCCGTAGAGAAGCACAGGTACATCAGCTAGTTAATCTATATATATAAAATAAGAGTGTTGTCTTACATTGTTCAGAATTTGAAAAGAATGGTATTTCTGTATCGGCCATGTCCACAGTAACAAGAAAATGCATTTTTTACTTTTCCGTAATTTCTGTCTGTCTGTCTGTCTGTATGTATGTACACGCATCACGAGAAAACGGCTGAAGAGAATTTAATGAAAATCGGAGTGTAAAGTCGGGTGATGAACCGCTACAATCCAGGCTATAAATTATTTTAATCACGCTGAGTGAAATGGTAGTTTAGGGGAATGCCTGAAATTTAATTCTCAAATATTTATGTTATTAGTGGTCTTGTCTTAATGAAAATCGCTAGACAAAGATGGGCAATAATTCGCTACAATATAGGCTATCCACGCTGAGAAAATGGTAGTTTAGGGGAAGAACTAAAATTTAATTGTCAAATGTGTATTTTATTAGTGGTCGTATCTACACGAAAATTGGTATGAAAAGTAGGGGAATAGGTCGCTATAATCTAGGCTGTCAATAATGTTATTCGCACTGAGTGAAATGGTAGTTTAGTGGAAGGCCTGAAATGTAATCTGTATATAAAATAAGTGTTTTGCCTGTGCATTGCTCAGAATTTAAAATGAATGATATTTCTGTATCTGTCATGTCGATAGTAACAAGGAAATGCATTTTTTACTTTTCTGTAATTTCCGTCTGTCTGTATGTATGTACACGCATCAATAGAAAACGGCTGAAGAGAATTTAATGAACGGTATGTAATGTCGGGTGACGAACCACTGCAATCTAGGCTACAAATTATTTTATTCACGTTGAGTGAAATGGTAGTTTAGGGGATGGCCTGAAATGTAATTCTCAAATAAGTTACTTATGTTATTAGAGGTCGTATCGATAAATACTACATAACTAACATAACTTTAGTTATGTCGTAACTTAGTAGTAGTTATGTAAGAAGTTATTAAATTTCCGATCACTTATGTCTTGTACATTGTTACCGTACCGCGTATAATCAGAGATATTCATGAATTTGGATTTTTGTTACTAAGTCCATATCAGCGCCGAGTCACGAGAAAATGGGTAAACAGAATTTAGTGAAAATCCGTATGTAAAGTCTGAGAATAAGGAACTACAATCTACGATATAAATAATTTTGTAAGACACCCTAGTATCACAGAGTCGAAAGAAAACTAATGTGAAGGCCTACAATATAGAAAGCTCATAAACTTTAACAACAATAACACTACATTGACCATTGTTTGTTGTGATGTGCTTCTTGTCTTCTGTTTCCTCTCATCCCCGATAGATAGGATTACTGCAGCGTACCGAGGTCTTTTTAATTTGCTTGACGTCGCACCGACACAGGTAGGTCTTATGGCGACGATTGGGATAGGAAATTAATAGTGGTGTGAAGGAAGCGGCCTTGGCTTTAAGATACAGCCTGGTGTGACTGGTGTGAAAATGGGAAACCACGGAATACCATCTTCAGGGTTGCCGGCAGTGGGGTTCGAATCCACTATCTCCCGGATGCAAGCACACGGGCAACTCGCCTGGTCGTACCGACTGTAACAGCCTGCCTGTATATTGGCGGGAAGTAGCTGGGGAGTAAGATAACTTTCTTCTTTAGCATGCCATTCCTCTGGTTCATACATTTTCTGAAAACACACTGGTTCATCATAGTATTCGAGCTGTTCAATCCCTACTCTGAGGCACCGATTGGAACGAGTGGTGTGCATATTTAACGGAATAATGACAGAGGAGTGTTCACGGCAGTCTGCAACCTGGTTATTCCCGCTCTGGAACTTTGGACTGTTAGATCGGCACCGTAGTACTGTTCGTTGAATGTGAGAAAGTGTGCGGTTTTTCATTTGATCGAGTATTTTATATGATAACATTGCTTTCACTCGCTACATTCCTCCTGACCTATGTTGAATTCAGTTAGGAAAACCACCAACCCAGTATTTCCGAGAATCCCGTAGCGAAGCACGGGTACATCAGCTAGTAATAAAATAAATCACTTTAACTTATTAGATAAGAAATAATAATTACACAAACTATATTTTCACATTACACAAATCTCTACTGAAAACTTCACAAGCCAAATTGGTCGAGAGGGTTGCCAGGTCCCGTCCTTGCTACGTTAAATTAAGTGATGGTGGTGAGTATTATTTTAAGAGGAGGGACAATTTGGTGACCTTCCTCTACTAACACTAATCACAAGGAAAACGGAAGAGATCCGAAACTTCGAGAAATGAAGATATCGGCAAAGGACCATGAAGAAGAGTAAAAATTAAAGACTCCCCAGGCATCGCGAATTTAATACCGTCGGGGCCGGAAGAGAACAAGAGTTGATCAAGGGTGGTCAGACAGGAAAGGTAAGAGCGAGGCACCTGACACAAGTAAGACTCAGGTAGGGGAACCGTGGTCGCCAACCTTCACTCCAAAATTAAGAGACCCTGGTCCCCCTCTTAGTCGCCTCGCACGACAGATAGCAGATACCGTTCACCCACAGGGGGTACCAAAATGTGATGCAGATGTGTGTTATGCAACTTACATTAAAGCATTATTTTCGAGCCCATTTTTTTCATTATAAACGCCTATTTTAATTATTTTACTGTCTACTTCCTAAATGTGAAGTGCTTATTTGGCTGCCTATTTTAGCAGAAGTAAATGCCTGAATTTTTGGGTTCCCCTTGCTTTTGAAATAGAACTACAGTACACTGTTTCCTACACACAGCCTTACAAATTCAGCACCGTGATTGTTTTGAAAATCGGACAAGTGGCCTACTTCTCGAGAAAATGTGATATCTACCAGCTGCGGACTCCCCTGTTCCCCGAGCGAGTTGGCCGTGCGGTTAGGGGTGCGCGCAGCTGTGAACTTGCGTTCGCGAGATAGTAGGTTCGAACTCCACTGTCGACAGCCATGAAGAGGGTTTTCCGTGGTTTCCCATTTTCACAGCAGGCAAATAGTGTAGCTTAATTAAGACCACGGCCGCTTATTTCTCTCTCCTAACCCTTTCTTATCCCATCGTCGCCGTAACACCTATCTGTCTGTGGGGGGGGGGGGAAGTGAAGCAAAATTAAAAAAAAAAAAGTCCCTCTGTTCGATTCGCGCTACGTGTGAAACATGAACTTGCTGGTGTCATACAGAGTTGCTTCGCCTTCTTATAGAGAGGTGTTCTCTCTACTCTACGATGATAACATGTATCATTTCACCTTTAATGTCGGCGTAGGTAATAGGATACGTGCCTGGTTCGATAGCTGCAGTCACTTAAGTGCGGCCAGTATCCAGTAATCGGGAGATAGTGGGATCGAGTCCCACTGTCGGCAGCCTTGAAGATGGTTTTCCGTGGTCTCCCATTTTCACACCAGGCAAATGTCAGGGCTGTACCTTAATTAAGGCAACGGCCGCTTCCTTCCACTTCCTAGGCCTTTCCTACCCCATCGTCGCCGTAAGACCTATCTGTGTCAATGCGACGTAAAGCAAAAAAAAAAAAAAAAAAAAGGTTCTGTGAGACTACATTTTTATCCTGGCGTCTCATTGAGGACCAAACGAGCTAGCTGCGTGGTGTGGGGCGCTTAACTGTTCCGGAGATGGTAGGTTGGAACCCAACTACGTGGTTTGCCATTTCCACACCATTTTTACTTCAATAGGCCATGACCACTGTGTTCCCGGTTCTAGTTCTTTTCTAACCGATCACTGAAAACCCACCTGATGAGTTGCGACTGGAATCGCGAAGAGTCTATTCCATATGCCTGGAGAACCGGGTACCTGGTTCCGTGGAACTGACCACACGACACCTCGTAATCTGCAGCGGTCGCTTGGTAGGCCATGGCCCTTCCGGGCTCTTGCGCCATGCGGTTTGGTTTGAATTACTTTTGTTTTCATCGCTGCTTAACAGTATCTAAGGTTGTCTCTGTAGTATAATTGTTGAAGTAGATGTTTTATTAAGTCATAATTGCCGTGCACGTTTTGATTTATTGAGAATCCATACCATTTGATTAGTTTAAAACATAGAATCGTATATTCTGATCAAATTTGCTGATACTACTGGTACGTAACGCACTGGTTCATCACAGTATTCCAGCTATTCGAACCTTACTCTGAGGCACTGATTGGAATGAGCAGTGTGCCGTCGGGATCAGAAGGGTTGACTGAGGGGACTGGGCTAGGAAAGGAAACCCGTTACGTACGGCGTTAACGGTGTTAAATCATACATTTTATCACAGAGTATTTATGAGCACGCTAGAGAGAATAGCTAGCTGCCACAAGGTTCATACGTAATGTTGTGTTTAAAGTGTATATCAGGGATTTTCCCAAAAATGTTTCATCTGTTTCCCGTATTGCACACTTCTTGGCAACGCTTAATATGTTGATAACATTCGTCCGTCTGATTAATTCTCCTGGTTCGGGGACCGGGTGTTTATGTTAGTTCCAACACTCTCCTCTTCCTATTCAGACAACATGCCACAGAAACACAAAGGGAGGAAGGGCATCCGGCCGTAAAACAGGGCTAAATCAACATAAGATAACATACATACAATGTGTGTGTAGGTGGGGGGGGGGGCGTAGTAGAAGAAAAAAGGATTATAAAAAAGAGTAATCAACGTCGGCGATAACAAGAGACACCGTCATCCAACGCAACCCAGCCTTGTTTTGCGGCAGCTGGTCGTGAAATACTATTAGCACGGTATTCGTGGAGACGTTAAGATACAGAACTAAGGGTTCTGAATAATAATATGTGGATAAAATAATCGTGACATCGCCAAATGGTGCTCCAAAACCGAAATAAGAACACAATCACGAATTACCACTACCGTATTTTTTATAGCTAATATCACATCGACGTATTTAAAAGTATTTGCTTCTGCAGAAAGTTTTATTGTTCACTTGGATTTAAGTTATAACCAGAAACGGGATGAAGCTCCTTGCATATCTCTCGATTATCAAACCACGGAAAACCACTTCGAGGATGGGTGAGGAGGAAATTGCAACCCCCTCTACCCACTTGACCTCCCGAGGTTGAATGGACCCCATTCCAGCCCTCGTACTACTTTTCACATTTCGTGACAGAGCCGGAAATCGAACCCGGACCTCCGGGGTTGGTTATGGTATTACGTCTTCGGTTTCGGCACTGCCGTAAATCAAGGGTGGGTTAGGGACGACGGTGTCTGTCATTAGCATGTTTAATTGCAAACAAGAAAATATGATCAATGAATATACCTGTGGATCTTAAGTATCTAAAATATTCCGTAAATCAATTTAAATTGTAGTATTAACGTAAAAAAATACTGTAGATATATCGGGAAGAGTATTAAAATGTATAACAATATTATTAGTATGCTATCGCCAAAGTGTTAATATTTACAGTTGTACAATTCATAGTTTTAAAATCATATCGGATCATTACCAGGATCCAAGGAGTCCTTAATGTTAATTACTAATTTATGGCACTGGAAAGTATAATACTCATATTGATTTAATACTCCAGTTACAAAGTAATTGCACTTTCCGCAATTTCCCATACATCTCCCCCAAGAGTATAAAAACATCTCCAACGACATCAATATTATAAAAAAGGAAAAGAAACATAAGTGATAATATCAATCTTCATAAATACCTCCCCTGGTGATAACGACCTTCTTCTTAATGCGTTTACCGTCAAGGGCTGCTCGGCGAGGGGACCCACCTCACCAGCTCTGCTGAACAGGGGCCTTGTGGGGCGCTGGGAAGATTGGAAGGAAGCGGCCGTGGTCTTACGTTAGGTACCATCCCGGCATTTGCCTGGAGGAGAAGTGGGAAACCACGGAAAACCACCTCGAAGGACCACCGGGAGTGGCAGATAATCACACAAGAACCACCTACTGGGTAATTTCCCTTGATGGCGAGAGCTAGTACACTGTCTTCTGCTATGGGCTAGAAAAAGTTCATTCATTGTTTCAGTCTCATGCTTGCTTTTGCCAATATCAAAGTGACTGGGGAATGAGCAATGCCATGCATATCACTGGGCTTGGCACACTCGTATGTTATATCAACTTCTGACTCAGTGAAGAAAGCAATGGGAAACTCCTAATTTCCCTTGTATGCCTCTTCAGTGATGCCTAGGCCACTGATGACAGCTGATGGCGGGCGAAGCTGTTGGGGATCCGGGTTCACCCCAAACAAACACACACACTGTGTATGCAAGGGAAACAAAGTATTTTATGATTTTGCTTTACGTCGCGCCGAAACAAATAGGTCTTATGGCGACGATGGGATAGGAAAGGACTAGAAGTGGGAAGGCAAGTACCGTGGACCTTGCCTGGTGTAAAAATGGGAAACCACGGCCATTCTCAGGGCTACCGAAAGGGGGGTTCGAACCCACTATCTCCTGAATGCAAGCTCACAGCTACGCGACCCTAACCGCACAGCCAACTTGCTCGGTAACAAGGTATTTATTGTTAAGAAAAAGAACCGTGCTAAGAACAGGTACTTACATTTGAGAGGGGGGCGATGGAACTAATTGCCAAAGAAACCGACCTCTTACCACTTAAGAAAGGTTCTGGTGCTTTGACAAAACAGAAACTCACCTGGAACCGGTACGGGTCTTGATCTGAACCCCTTCCTCTATTGAAATTGTAGTTGGCGTCCCCTTGCTGCGGTTGCCCGTAGCGACGGTTGTTGTACACATACGTCCTCTGAGTTGGGCTCATGTAATCACCGTCATAGCGTCTTCTGGAGTCATACTGGCTGTACTGACCCACACAGATGCCCACAAGGAATCCAGACCAAACTACTACACGTAATATCGCCATTTTAATACTCCACAGCCCATTAAAACACTTGATATTTCGAGGAGGTGAAGGGGGCAACGCCCCAAGTGGTAGAAGGCTCCTCTACCCACACGAACTCACATGCCTACACAAGAACACACGCACACACTTTTGTTCTAAAAGCCTTCGCAAATCAAATCACTACTGTTACATTCGTCATAACGCTTTGAGGTAAAATGGACTTGAACTAACAATGGAATATTTCCTTATCTAGCTGTTACATGTCATCCTTACACTTTTATAAGAAGCGCACGTCAGATAACTTATCAACCAACTATTCACTTCTGATTCACTGATAAGGACTACAACTCAAACAATGTTTATAAAAAGGATGCAAGCCGTTCCCTTCCGAGACCTTGAAAATTCAGGTAAACGTTAGGAGAAATTTCTCCGTGCGCTACCTATGAGCGCTGATACTCGTTTGACGCGTGTTAGGTGTATTATTTTGAACGTTAGTTCTCATGTTTCGTAACAGGTGGCAGACGAGCACAAAGTGGAGTGTCATTTGAAGCTGGTAGCATCTACCGTAAGATGGCAACAAATTCGCTTTTGATCTTCATTCTTCATGACGTCGCTAATTAGTCGCCAAATTAAAGTTCTGTACTGGTCCTCGCTGGTTTGTGAATATTGGTTTTAAGGACAAAATTATGTTATCAAGCTGATGCTCGGCGATCGTTAAACAAATAATAAGAGTATTATACGTACGTTTCAATCATCGCACACCTACGACCTGTTTTAACACGAAATAACTAAATAACTCAACGTTAAACCCCTGAAAGGAGCCCTTTGTTAAGAAGGGACGTTTGTCCCCACCATCTTGAAAGTAGCTCTCCGACTCAAAATTAGAACCGTTCCCCAGCGAAGAGGGAGTTTCTTCTGTGACGGGAGATGAATATCGCCTCTCAGCCAGATCGATTTTCCCCCGCCAGTGAAGAACCAAAGACTTTTCCGACTCATCAGCATTTCTCGGAAACAGATGAGGAAAGGGGCATAGTTTTCGCTCTGGGAATAATAATAATAATAATAATAATAATAATAATAATAATAAATTGCCCAATAAGTGCTGGGATTACAAAATCATTCCATCTATGTAAGTAAAATTCTAATAGATTTTTCACTTCCAATTCTTGACTCTTATTTCTTTTTTAATCTCATATTAGATGTACGAAAATCGAAAGCAGGTTCGGTTGAGCTTTGGCTGTTTTACATCACGGCAAAATTTTCGAAAATCGGTGTTGAAGTTCAGGGATAGCTAGCTATAAATTACTTGACAAGTATAGAATGGGTCCGTCTCTGTGGTGTAGTGGTTAGTATGATTAGTTGCCAACCCCGGAGGCCTAGGTTCGATTCCCGGTTCTGGCACGAAATTTGGAAAGGTGGTCCGAGGGCTGGAACGGGGTTCACACACCCTCGGGTATTTGATTCCTACCTCAGTGATCCTCCAAGTGGTTTTGCATGATTTCCCACTTCTACCCCAGGAAAATGCCAGGATAGTACCTGTCTGTCTTAAGGCCACAGCAGCTTCCTTGTCTATCCCCCCTCCCACAAGGCCCCTGTTCAGCATAGCAGGTGAGGCCGCCTGGGCAAGGTACTGGTCCTCCTCCCTGGTTGTATACCCCTGACCCAAAGTCTAACACCCCAGGACACTGCCCTTGAGGTGATAGAGGTGGGATCCCTCGCTGAGTCCGAGGGGAAAACCAACCCTGGAAGGTAAACAGATTAAGAAAAAATGAAAGAAGAGCATACAGTAGCACAGGACTCCTAATGTCAACGTTCTCCATTAACGATGTTATAATAATTTGGAGATATTAGGTCGCGTAATGTAAATTATCTGCCGGCACGTTTTGAATCTGCGACCAGGATTGTCTTCTTATTTAAATTTTTTGTTTTTGCTATTTGCTTTACGTTGCACCGACACAGATAGGTCTTATAGCGACGATGGGGCAGGAAAGGCCTAGGAATGGGAGGGAAGTGGCCGTGGTCTTAATTAAGGTACAGCCCAAGCATTTGTCTGATGTGAAAATGGGAAACCACGTAAAACCATCTTCAGGGCTGCCGACAGAGGGATTCGAACCCACTATCTCCCGGATGCAAGCTCACAGCCGCACGGCCAACTTGCCCGGTAGGATTGTCTTCAGAACAGTAACAAAGATGTTAGTGGAGACACACACACAGGTTTCCGCTGGGCGTCAACTAGAAAGACCTGCAACAGGCCTCTCTGGAGGTCACATCATGTCACCGCATGTGGAATAATCCAATAATGGAGATATTTGTTATTATTACAGTTTTCACAAACTATGATATACAGTGGTGGTCAAAATAATAGAGCCACCTGGCAAAGGTTTAGAATAAAGTGCAAATTTATTACTAGACATGTTTGTACTATGATGGAAACAAAATTTTATGTTGTACAGGAACCATTACAACAGAGTCACATTGTACCACAGTCAGTTATATAGATAACACAACTGAAACTAATCAATAATATTCCAAATAATACCAGACCACAGGGTAAAAAAAAATAGAGCCAATTGACACAAATATTTTGTACTTGATCTAAGTCTTATGAAATTTACAGGAACAGTCGTTTTTCATAGGAGTGCATTAGTACTTCGTGGTGTAACCCTTATTTTTGAGGATTTCCCTGCACCTCTTACCCATAGAGTCGACTAAACGCCTGCATTCGTCGCTGCTGAACGCATACAAGGCTCTCTGGATTTCTTCCCAAAGTTTATCTAAAGACGTAGCTTTTGAGCGGTCAATTCTCTCGTCTACAATCTCCCATAAGTTCTCGATGGATGATGCGTCAGGGGATTGAGGTGGCCACTCTAATACTTCGATATGGTGATATTGAAAAAACTGCCTTATGATCCTTGCAGTATGCTTTGGATCGTTATCGTGCTGAAATTTCAATTTCAGCGGCATTTCCTCTTCAGCATAAGGCAGCATCACATTTGCTAAGATGTCGTTGTACATTTCTGCGTTCATTATGCCGTTGATACGGTGTATTGGACCAAGGCCATACCATGAAAAACATCCCCATACCGTAACACTTCCGCCACCGTATTTCACAGTTTTTAAAGTGTACTTGGGATTAAATTCCTGGTTTGGTGGGCGGCGCACATAGACTTTTCCGTCTGAGGCAAACCTATTATACTTGGATTCATCGGACCAAAGGATGCTCCTCCATCAAATATTGGGTTTGTGTTCATTTCTCCGGGCGAAGGCCAACCTTTTCCGAACATTAGCTTTTGAAACATGTGGCTCCTGTCTCGCAATGCGCCCATTCAATTTTGCGGATCTCAGTCGTCTTTGAATCGTTAAAGTTGATGGTTGAACATCATTTTTGTCGCTAAACAAAATGGCTTTCAGTCGTGGTGGTGACAAAAATGGGTTTCTTTACTTCCCTAGTGATGAGTCTGTCTACGCGAGGAGTAGTTACACGAGGTCGCCCCCTGTTCCCCACCTGCGGCTTTGTTTGTTTTGCCAGTCTAATGGCGTTCTGGACTCGTTTTCGCGAAACGTGTAAATCTTAGGCTATTTGATTCATGGATATCCCACTTTAGAACATCCGGAACATTTCTATACGACCATCATCACTTGTATGCTCTGCTCTGCCCATCTAGAAGAATGTAAACAAAACCAAACGTCAGTATACATACAAAATAATATTGAGTGGAGGTTTGTTGACAAATAATATCACTAGCCCCCAAAACAACTGCAAAAAATCAATTTGAACGGGACTTCTGTAAAACGGCTCTATTATTTTGACCCATAAGATTCTTACCTTTATGCCTCTTTTCGAACGTCTAGCTCAAACGCTTCCTTTCGCACGACTACAGACAGCAGCGACGTCTTCCCTGATATTGTCTAAAAGGGACTGACAACACGGTACTCGTGGAGATTTTGTGAACTAATAGATATCCTAGTTCTTAATCTCGTCAATAGAGGTGGCTCTATTATTTTGACCGCCACTGTATGTCTGAAAATACTGTTCTATCTAAAATGTGTATTTAAGAAAGATGATAATTTTCATCTTTTATTTCTGAAATATTTTATACCATACAAGCTATAAGCTAATTATGGAAACATTCACAAATTGAGGAACTTCTTCAATGGCAAGCCAGCATACTTACATAGTTTGATATATTCAGATACCATTTTGGGAAAAGGACTTCCATGTCACTGTCCTCCATTGACGAGAAAAGCTCTGTGGGGGGCAAGTCCGTCCTGGTAGAGTGCAGGGAGAGAGACTGGCGGGAGATTGCTTCGCAGGCGTGTTGTCCGACCATTGGTCGCTTTGAGTGAGTTTTGGTGCGTGTCATTTAGCAATAACATTAATAGTAACCCTATGGCTTCAGCTTCCATGTGCAGGCCATCTGGCTGCTTGCTCATCAATTTTGACGTTCCGTTTTACTCTAGCCCTTCTAGAGGGCAGAGTGAATCTCTCTTGGGCGTCTATGTTGGGTGAACACCAAATGTGCCATCAGAGATCTTTTACAAACCAACATCGTACAACGTGGAGTGTTGAATGGAATTTTGTCTGCCCTTCAAAAATCTGACTACCTTTGCTGCGTTTGTACCCGCTATCTTGGGATTGGGACGCCAGTACTCGGCCAAGATACACAGATGGAGATATCTAGAACTGTCCACAATGAAGCAAGGGAAGTAATTGCCATCATCATAACGACAGAAAGACTTCTGCTGTCTCGTGCAATGGCAAAATGCTTTGGGGTTTCACAATTCCTGACAAAAACTATTAGGCACCAAGCGAAGGAGTGTGATGAGGAGATTCAAGTCTCCTCTGCGCACACCTGAAAAGCATTGTCGTAGACCAGGGATGGGGAACTCATGACACGTGAACACATCTTGTGTAGCACGTCAGAGAATATGCTAACATATTTTAATGCTATTGACATGTAATAAATAAGTCAAACACTTACCAACACATTAACATTACACTTGATTAAAGAAGTATGTCTCAATTAATTCTAATGCCATATATTATACAAATGTTACTAGGTTAAAGCAAAAATTTTTCTTATTCGTAAAATTTGCCTGTTTTTAAAATGCAATTTTCAGTGAGTTTTGCAAAATGAAATCATGAAACATTCAGGCGAATGTTATGCAACCTAACTGAAGTCAAATTAGGGATTTAAACGAAAATGACCGATGGCGCACTAGAACACAAGACCTTAATTGACCCACTGGCCTAGACCGATATCACAGTGTTGATGACTTCAGCATGGCAGTAAACAGTCATGATAGGACCTGTTTGAGTTGGTGCGACGTGAAACAATAATAATATTATTGAAAGCTTGTGTTCCATGTTTAGGCCTTCTTCAGCAGTGAAATACTCTTGTGGTTACGGGAGAAAAATGCACTTAATGTTTGTTAAGAATTGAGACATTGAATAGGGTGGAACTTCAATACTTCATATAACATTTAAAGTAAATACAGAACAAAAAACATAAGATTCATAAATTGTGACCCGTTACGCACAATGTCGGCAGAGCTGAACAAAAGAGTCTTCACCGCTCGGTGTGATGAGACAGTTAGTAAGAAAATTAGAGAAAGCTGTAAAATGCAGTCTTCTTAATAGCAACAGTCAATAATTAATATCTTTGAAGTATTGCATTCTTCTTTCATGCCAATTTTAGAACCACAAAAATCACAAAAAAAAATCGGATTTTAGGTGTTTTTCGGCCCAACAGGTCGCAATTATAGTGATTTTCGATTCTAGCCATGGAATCCTCTTCCGGTTCTAAGAGGTAACCAAAAGGGAAATCATACAGTCTTAAGAAATATAATAAAGAAAATGGTCCCAAGTTGTGATAAATTATTAAGGTCTGGTAAGAGAAAAAAACCTTCCCATAGGGAGTGAAATCTCTGAAGCTCATTTTACACACACTAGGTTTTAAGTGGAAGAAATGTGTAAATAAGTGGAAAGGCCAGATATCATTAGGTAGTGTTCTAGATATATAACAATTTTTCAGACCTTCAAAGAGAAAAAAAAAAAAGTAGATATTCTACCTGAATAAAAGCTGGCTGGACACCAATCTGATGCCTGACGATGTCTGATTTCATGCTTAATACATCTAAACATTTCCTCAACACTTTCTCGGATTTTGATCATTTCTAGGGATCTTGGGGGATCTCATCTTGCCTGGTACAGGGTTTAAAGTTTTCTGCATTTCTGGAAGTAATTAATGTATTTTTTATTTGTATGTGTATGTCGGTACACTTCCATTTATTAATATTGTTGGATTAGGAGAAAGGTGGTAAAAATGTTTTCAGTAGTGCCAGGACAGCTCATGAATGGAGGACATTCTCCTGCTAACCTATGGCTGTAAGTTGTTCTATCAGTGACAACCAGTACAGCTAGTAAATCAGTAATCTTATGAAGGTGCAAGCTGTAAACAACAATTTACTTTTTCTTCACTGTCAGGATGTTAACGCTGGGAGAAATGGAAACCACTGTTTGTACTATTCCTAGACACCGGAAAGGCTTATGACAACATACCTCAGGAGTGTATCTGCGAATGCCTACAAGAGCTGAAGGTTCGCATACTTATATGATGCTACAGTTGACAATCGACTCTGTACAAGTTCTTGACACACACAAAAAGCTATATACTGTATAATTGACTCTGTGTCCGGCTCCATGACTAAATGGTTAGCATGCTGGCCTTTGGTCACAGGGGTCCCGGGTTCGATTCCAGGCAGGGTCGGGAATTTTAACCTTAATTGGTTAATTTCGCTGGCACGGGGGCTGGGTGTATGTGTCGTCTTCATCATCATTTCATCCTCATCACGACGCGCAGGTCACCTACGGGTGTCAAATCAAAAGACCTGCATCTGGCGAGCCGAACATGTCCTCGGACACTCCCGGCACTAAAAGCCATACGCCATTTCATTTCATTGACTCTGTATCAGGTGTGGCTTCATAATACGATTTGCAAGAGACAAGAGGTTTGTAGTGGCTCGTATTGAATAGGAGGTGGTACAGTAGATAAATTATTTTGTGATAATTTGCTTCATAATACGATCCTCAGAGCTGCAGAACCACCAGAATGCGCGATCCCATCCTTCATATTGTGTGTTATTATCAAGCCAAAAATTGATACCCATTCAGATACTGGTGATCTGGCAACTTTGTTAGGATCTGTGAATGACAGAACATCAGGAGAGCACACTTAACTACAGCTCTCTCCAATAGGTGGCTAGGATTCACAACTAAATATTTTTATTTTCCACCTTGTAGATACACTAAATTGCTCAAGGCAACTTATTGGTTAAAAGTGGTACATGTTTCGTATATTATAAAGATCTTCATCCAGATGACACTGTTTAGATGAAAAATTCATATGACAAAGTATCAGTGCTTTAGAGGAAGTGTCCCTAAAATTAACATGAGAAATTTAGTGTATCGACACAGTGGAAAATAAAGATACTTAGTTGTGAATCTTTGTATGTGCGATACAGACCATGAAGCTGATTTTAGGTGGCTAAGAGTCGTCCATAAGGAACTGCACGCCTTGCAGCAGAGCTGGCCTATTTGCATGTGTCGCTGAGACCATAGAGTTAGTTCTACACCAGATCCACCACCTGCGAGATAATCACTGCAGCGAGCGAGCATGTTGAAATCTCAGCCCCCATCACTGCACTCATCAGTGTAAATAGAGAACTTATAAAACTGTGTGGATATTGCTTAAAATTCTTACATATCAACATTCTCAGATGCTACAGTATAGTTGTGAAGTTTCTGTTCAGTAGAAAGAAAGCCTAAATAGCTTAAATCCAGGAGATAAACGTGATTCAGTTGTGATTAAGTAACAGAAAATCAATTTACTGTTCATATTAAGTCTTCAAACAACATGCTTTAAGATTGCGTGTTCGCATATTTTTCTATCTTTTGTGTAAATGGCCAGGACATAAGCATAATTCTATCCATCGACCGAAAACTTCTCTCTCATACGAAGTGAATGAGCGAGTTCTTAGGCCTACAAGTAATCGTGAATATGTTTCTTCATAATGGTAGCGAATTCTTCCGAGTTATGTAGCCATCAAAATGAAAACAGGAATGTTAGTACCATCAGATGATGTTCCCCCTCCATTAAGAAAACCGGCTCCTGAAGATGTATGCAGGTCTCAGAACCTCCATAAATATGAGTGTGTCGATATTAGATCAACATTTTTTTGATAAGCAGAAGAAAGGCTTTTTTCGAAACATTTTAACTGTTGTTTTTTGTACAAGTTGATGTCCCTAGAAATGGGGGTCTTACAATTTGAGATTTATGTTAACCTGTAATTTTTCTGTACATTTTTGGGAACTTCAAACTGATAGGACATGGAGTAAGGCGTTTCTGCGCAGTTGGAGGACGGATGCACACGAGCTTGCTGGCACTTCCCGTATGCAGAAGGAATTTAAATTTTTCTCTTACACTTACTGCAATGGACTGGGCGTCACAGAGCAGAACCACTAATATATTTCACCATGAGCCACCACTGCTCTATATACACCTTAAAAAGTATACATACAAAGTCCACATTAAAAAAGGTTAATGTGGAGGGCTTTCAGTCTCTTATAGACATATGTCCAGCTCTTCCAACCAAAAGACTACCTCAGGAGTCACATGATGTATGTCCTCGATGGAAACAGCAAGAGCTCGCAGAGGGCAGTCCTTCAGAATGTGCACGATGGTTTCCACTTCAGCACCAGAGTTGCAAGCTCGAGAATCTTTCCAGCCCCACTGATGCAGAGCAGAAGCACTTTTTCTGACTTCGCAGCGTATCCTGTTAAGTGTGGCCCAGGTGGAGGAAGGGAGGTTGAACCCAGACAACTTTATAGTTGGATCCATGATGTTGACAATGCAGTGAGGGTGTGATTGAGACTATTCATGTTTCATCAGGTTTAAAATGTGAATTAACTAATTCCTTTGCAAAGACCAAGATGCTGTATGGAATAACCAGAAGTTGTGTGCAAGTGATCTGCCAGCTGCCCATCAAAACAAAGAGAGGAGTACAGCACAGTCATCCCTCCTATTTATCACTGTGATGGATGCCATAATCAAGGCACTAAAAAGGAAGGGGCAGCAGGAGTGACTGCAGATAACGTGATGATCTGGAGCTCAAATTGAAAAGGATGTCAAGGATAGGCTGCAGAGATGGGGTTGAGAGACATGATTTAGACATCAACAAGGCTAAGATGGTGCTTATTTATTCATTGTATGATGAATCAATGTTATTTACATGTATGCAAAGTTGTGGACAAATGTGCACAGTCACAAGCTCGTACAATCTTACAATTCAAGGTCTAGTTCTCTGACCGATTCTATTGCTTCAACTGATGTATCATGGATGTCCGTTATCGTTGCTCTGAAAGCACGAAGAGGGCAGTCAGTGACAATGTGGTGGACAGTCTGCAAGGAGGGACCACAGTCACAATTTGCAGAGGTAGCCTATCCCCTTTGTGTAGCAGATACCCACATCTGCCTTGTCCAGTTCGGATCCGGTTGATGATCCTCCACTGACGCCTGGGAAAGTATTTGCTTAGAAGGGTCTTCAACTAGATGTATATTGACTACTGAAGACTGCTTCCACTGGTCATTTGAAGGAGGATCTTTTAAGGTTAACTGCTGTATGCCACAGCGTTGATGTTCTGTGTGTGCAATATCTTGGCGAATGAGTAGCTCTGGATTCTGTGTTTTTCTACACCTTTAGAAGTGCTCGTCATCTTCTTAGGGCTGGAGGTGGAATATTGCCACAGTGTGTTCGAATGCATCCCGTGATTATTCGCATAGCTTGATTGAGTTATAGATCTATTCTCTTAGTGTGAGCACTACTGATGCAGGTTAGACAGCAACAGAATATGACAGACTGTTGATGGCGATGAAGATATAATCACAACTCATTCTAAATGACACCAAACTGGACAAAGTTGAAGTAGTTGGGTTGTACAGTATCAAAAGACAATTTTGCAAAATATGAGGTGGACAACAGAATTGCGGGAGAAACAGGTACGCTGAAAGCTCAGGACTCAGTGATGGGAGAAGTACAAGAAAAATGTAATTAATTGGGTTTGATTACAGTTTCATGAGAAATATTTTAATGAATTACAAATTACTTTCTCAACAAGTAGTCCATAAAATGAGAAATTAACTATTGTTTTAAGGGAATAACTCACTACGGAATAACACGAAAGCTTGTGAGGAGAGGATGTTGGTTCGTTCTGAAAACATCAGACTGTCATCACTAAACTTGATACCTTGGAACTTCCCGCATCATTTTTATTTTAGTGTCTCGAACAGTTTGACATTATTGCAAATTTATTGGTTCTTAAAATTCTCATGACTAATCCTTGACTTTTTTTTGTGGGGGGAGGGGGGTCGTCTTTGCATTTACTGCACTGAAAATACACCCCTACAGGAGCACTTGTGAGAATATCGCTGGAATTGGTATGATGTCTTTGAAAGTACTGGAGCGGTAATAAGAGAAAAGGGAGCTGGAAGTCAAGTAAGGATGACATAAAAATGTTAGTTTTTTTTGTAAAATGCTATTTATTTGGGGCGTCAACCTAGAAAGATCTTCTGCCCCTACTTCGGACCATATGTTATGAACCTGCGTGTATTTGGAAATTGCGGAAGTGTAAAGTGTTGAAAATTAAGGACGACATAAACAACCAGTCCCCGGGGCAGGTATATTAATCATTTACAATATAAAACCCCTGACCCGGCCGGGAATCTAACCTGGGGCCGCCGGATAACAGGTGGACGCGTTGCCCCCTACACCGCGAGGCCGGACAATGTTAGTCTTAAACTGTAAAAAAAAAAAAAGGGAATAGAATTGAATTTAATACAAGCAATATAAAAGCAATAATAACTAAACTTATGTCGTAATGGTCCACCTTTCCAGTACTATATTATTCAATGTTTACATTACATTTTAAATCGAGGAACTAGTTTCGGCCTTGGCTGGCCATCATCAGACTTAATGAAAAACTGTAGAAACACATCTAATGACTAAAACAAATGTACAAACACACACAAAAGATGTTAAAGGCATCTGGGATGAACTATGTGCACAGCACGTAAAACATGATGAAATTAAAATCAGGCTCTTAGTGTTCTATTAGTGCTTCTTGTTAAAATATCATGAAAATGCTGAAAAGTTCTCTTGTTGGAAATTGTCAATGGCTGAATCAAGGACGGCATACAAAGCTGGCACATTCTTAGATTGCAGTTGGTAGAGATTCGCAATTCAGTGCGGTGAAGTTAACCAGGCAAAGATTAATAAACTAAAAAGAGAGAGTGTGTTAATCAAATGGCACAGGTTATATGAGACTTATCACGTGGTGCGTGGCCTCGTACTAATGGGGAGGAGACGAATTGTGAGATTCAAAGAAAAGAGAGAGGGCGGGGAAGGGGGATTAAGGCGGGGACAAAGGATGTGGGAAAACAGATGGCTGCTGAGGAAAGGTGCTGTGAATAGTATGAAAAATTGAATTACGACTTTTTGGTTTCACGTTTCTAAAAATGGGAATTAGAAAGTCTAACAGGATATTTGGCTTTTCTGAAATGTATGAAGCAGCTTTCTATAATGTTAAGGAAGGGTCCTTTGTTGATGATTTTGAGAATTACCATATCTCGTTTTATGCCTGTGAATTTGTGATTATAGTCATGCATATGCTGTTCCACAGCCAACGATTTAACCAATAAACGGTTAATCTGCGAAGGACAGCTGAATCAGAAAATGATGTGGTGCTGGTAAAATTGGAGCTGTTCAGCAATACTGAAGTAATATATGGTGTAAGTGACCATGAAGCTGTTTTCGTCGTAGTTGAAAAATACATGGAATGGAAGGTTGTAAAATTAAGACTTTTGGGTGGTACCATATGGTTGATACAACAGTTTTAAAAAAGTAATTATGACTGGTGGAAAATGGTAAATAGAAATATAAACAGTCTGTTGGATCGGTTTAAAGCAATTGTTGAGGAATGTGAAAACAGGCACGTACCTTTAAAGGTGATAAGGAATGATAAAGATATTCCACCGGTTACTGTAACAGAGGAGTAAAGACACTAAGAAGGTGCAGGTTGGAAAGAAATAATTATAAATGGTTGTGGAAGTAAGGAGAAACTGAAGGAACTTACTAGGATATTGAATCTAGCGAGAGAGTCATAACATATTGAGGAACGTACTGAAATTGCCCACAGTCTAGGTAAAACCAAGGACAAACTGTCCCCACCTTTACATCCTGGGGTATACGAAATTTCCTGTACTTACGGCAAGGTATACATTGGCCAAACATGCTGGTCCATTGGTACTTGTATCAAGGAACATGAACAAAATATTTGGTTCAACCAGCCAGGCAAATCGGCAATAGCTGAACACGCCCCATTGTCAGGTCATGATGTTGTGTGCCAAAATGTTTGAGCTCTTGCCCACACTAGACACTACAGGTCCAGGATTATACAGGACGTTGTGGAAATTCGTAGAAATCCTAACACTTTTAACAATTTTAACGTGGTTGCCAGCCATTAAGGATTTACGTAGGTAGTTCCCTTCCCTGTCCCTTCACTACTGTTATTTCGTTTCGGTATTTGCCAAATTCATACGTTCCTCATCGCCAGATGTTTCATTCCAAGTGTGTGTCAATGTCATGCTTTCATGTGTATGCACACCTGTTATGCAACCCCCTCTCCCTGATTCTGATGGTTCCTTCAGCTTCCGCTTCAAATGCTAGCGCAGTGCTGCATACAGTAAGCCATTTGGTGATGAATGAACAGACCACTTATACTTCTATTATTAACGTCTAAATTCATACATCATTCTTGGAGAAGTCTCCCCCGTGAACAGTCGAGATTTACTTCTGAAGACGCAGAGCACAGTTCTCTGTGAAACGTAAAGCCATATCAATATTTACTGTTTCGTGCATTACAAGGTGAAGTATTGTTGAACACAGCCAGTATAAAAGCTCAAGTTCTCTACTGTTCAAACACTAAAAATTGTAAGGTAAGAAGAAGGAATTTCCTGAAATGATTGTCTTTATCTGCTATCATTGACCTGCAGTAGATGAAGAAGAAACATGCTGGATGTGGTTGAGCTTCCTGCAAGGAACATACATGTGAGAGTCTAAGAAGGTGATTTGACAGATGGAACAGAGAACATTATAACTTGCCCTGTGCAGGTCAATAAGTATCTGCAACTTTGCTCTAATTAGCTGCTAGATGGCACCGTTGTCTATGTCTGTGCTAGATTTCAGGATTATCAGATCAGTACAGCTTGCGCTGTTGCGACGTAAAGATGGCCATGCCACTCTGTTTGCACTAAGAAAGAACAGCGATCCGTTTTTTTTTTTTTTCATGGTCTGAGGGTCCGGCTCTATTGCTAAATGGTTAGCATGCTGGCTTTCGGTAACAGGAGTCCCAAGTTCGATTCCCGGTAGGGCCGGGAATTTTAACCATCATTGGTGAACTTCGCTGGTGCGGGGGCTGGGTGTATGTGTCGTCTCCATTATAATTTCTTCCTCATCACGACGCGCAGGTCGCCTACTGGTGTCAAATCAAACAGACCTGCACCTGGCAAGGCAAACATGTCCTCAGACACTCCCGGCACTAAAAGCCATATGCCTTTATTATTATTATTTTTTTTTTTTGTGGTCTGAGGGTGTACCAGGAGTGGAAATTCATAGAACAGTCACTCGTCTGTTAGTCAGGATCATATCACGCACTTGTTCACGGCTGCAGATGGACGCCACGCTCGTGCTCGTTTTCAGTCCACTGTGTACCCGTATTGTGCTGCAAGTCTGATCCTGGTACACTCTCAGACGCTGTTCTTCCTTGGTACAATCAGAGAGTGGTGCGGCGCAACAGCGCAAGCTGTACTGATCTAATAACGCTGAAATCTACCACAGACGTAGACATCGGTGCCATCTAGCGGCTGGTGAGCAAAAAACGCCATAGAGACAACCTAAAGACAATTAGAGCAAAAATGCAGATACTTATTGACTTGCCCTCGTATATTAGCAGTTGTTTGCGTGAAACAGATCTTAGTTGAAAAGGTTCCAAGTGTGCAAATATTTTTCATTGTTACATTTTCATTTGGTACAGGGTATGATAAGGTGAAATTTGCAACTGTTAGTGATGTGGGTAAATAACATGTGGAGCAAATGAGTTATTTTCTATTATTATGTGGTGTTAAAGCATGGGCTATGAAGTACACCATGAGCCTGTTCCTGCATAATGCCTGTTGGAGGATTAATCGTTACCAAATATATATTATTTGTTCCCCTCAAGTAACTATTATAAAATAAAATGTAATATGCAGAATGTTATTTTCATCTATACTTTTGGAGATGTCGTCGTCTTCATTTATCCATGCAATCTCCGTTCTGAAAATGGAAATAAAAATGAGCTTCAGAGCGACCCGAGTAGATTGCGTTGTTGAGCATGCTACAATAATCAGGAGTTTTCCAGTCATTTTTCGTTATCTTTTGAAATTGATAAGCCGAGACGGAAAGCGAAGATACTGTAGGTCGTAGCGTTTATCACATAACAATGAAACTGACCAACAACGGGATTCTAAAATGTCACCGGACATAGATAGAATTACTTCACAAATACAAAGGGAGTCATCTTTCTCCAAATTCACTGCCCAGCTTGAAGTAAAGACAGTAGTCGACAGTGAAAAAGTTGTTCATTACCATACAGAATTTCTAAATTCTTTACATCCTTCCGGCTTGCCACCACACAAGCTGATGTAATCTACACCTGCCAAAGATGCAATGGGATGTGACTGGTAACAAAAATCTGTGTGGTCTTACAATCCCTACGATCTGCCTATTGATAGGGACGTGATTTTTTCGCATTAATTTATGTTCGATTTCATGAAAAGGAAACAATTTTTGCGTTATTTAGCAAAATAGGGCTAACCCTATCACTTTAATCATTTCCTAAAATCATTCATAAAAAGTTTAATTCATGAGATTTGTGAATTATTTATGCGAAAGATAGATAAATAAAGAGAAACAATAATGATAGTCATTCATTATTGCTTATGTAATCTTCTTTAGAACTATAATATATCCCTAATCAAGATTAATAACAAATTGCTCCTTCACTCTACACGGCCGTAGATTTCACCCTTGTATGGCCATAGTGAGAAGAGATTTCTTAGAATATTAATAGAAATGAGAAATCCTTATTCTGTCTTCTGTTTCCTTTCACACAAGTTATGTTGGAATTTTATGATTTTATGATTCAGGAGCCACTTTGTATTTGGACACATACCAGCAAAATATCATAGACGAGAAAAGAGGCACCAACCTGCATGTGAAATATTTACGCATAACAGAGACTACATTCAATACTTAATGTATCAATCACAGTTGCACATATCTACCTCCGTTCATATACTGGAATTGCTATTAACAATATGATAAACCTATTAAATATACAAGTGGATATATCTTAATATATAGTAGAACCCCCACGAGAGCACTGCCCATGAACGCAAGTACGGACATTCTTCATCTACACTGGACTCAAACAAGAATATAGACATACGCAAGATGTATAAATCCACTCCAATGAAGTGACCTGAGCCATCATCAAGGATTTTAACACGCACTGTATATTTTAACATGTGTTTAATATACCTGTACTTTTTAAAAATGAGCTAATTTACATGAATTTTAGGCCTAAAAACAAACTCGCTTTTAACCATCTAGAATGTACCATATAACCAGTTTTTACTCTTAAACATGCCCAATTTGAATGCTTGACATAGTGCTTCCCCACAACTTCTCCATTTGGAAAGGCAATTCAACCAATATTTGACTTATGTAAAGGTACCAATGTACAGCTGATGATGACTGTTCAAAAAGTCGAAACCGGTCCTGTAAGTTAATCTTATATAAATAAAATTGGTATTGATAAGGTGGAACCTTTTCTTATCTATATTACATCTCCCAAATTACTCATAGAACAATGAAATGGCACAGTATATTATGGTTCGAGACCTCCTCCTCCTGCGTCTGTTCTGTGTTCCTAGTCTTAACTATCTGTATTCATCTTTTCCCTTTACCTGTATGTATCTGCTTTCTTCCTGCCTTTAAATAGGTCGAAACTGCTCCCATTAAATGTTTATTTAATAAACACTAATTTGTATCGAAGAGGTGCAATAATTCACTTATTATTTTATTTGGTTTAATCAAAGTTCAATACGGACCCACAAAATGAAATTCATTTCTCTAGACTGCCGGCAGTGAAAAACAAAGTGGGTGTTTCCCTTTCTAAACCTTGTGCTGCAATAACGCCCCTCAAACATTGCATTACAGTTGGTATTGAGTGCCTTTCCATTTGTTTGATTTGCCGTGATGCATTTGAAGCGAGCAGGATGCAGGCTTAATCACCCGGCTCAGTTTGTGGCGTAAACCTCTGTACAACTTGAAAGAATAATTAATTTTCATTCTGATTAATTTGGCGTTAAAAACCTTTCTTTCCTTACTGTATGCATGCTCATGTTTGGGTACTTGGGAAAAAAAAAGGTAAAATACTATAAGGCTCTATTTCCCATTCTTCAGCTGGATTTCTCTGCAAGTTTGTGAAAATTCAACCTATCAATGTTTGGTAAACCGAAAACTTTGAAAATATACGCAACACCTGCAGAATTCAACATTTTAACATTATTTTTTTTTTTTTTTTTTACAAGTTGCTTTACATCGCACTGACACAGATAGGTCTTATGGCGATGATGGGATAGGAAAGGCCTAGGAGTGGGAAGGAAGTGGCTGTGGCCTTAATTAACGTACAGCCCCAGCATTTGGCTGGTATGAAAATGGGAAACCATGCAAACCATCTTCAGGGCTGCCGACAGTGGGGTTCGAAACTCACCTGGTTCAACATTTTGGGAACTATATCTGAACAGAGTATCTACAACTTTCAAAATGTCAGAAACATATCTTCTTTAAATTCAATTACCGAGTGTGTACAGTTTCAAAAAGAATACATCAAGAAACTATTAAAATTCCATGGATTTTTGTATCAAATTTTAAATTAAAATGATTTTTCATTGTGTCCGGCCCCACAGTGTAGGGGGCAACGCGTTTGCCTGTCAACCGGCGGCCCCAGGTTCGATTCCCAGCTGGGTCAGTGGTTTTTAATTGTAAATGATTAATATCCCTGGCCAGGGGACTGGGTGTTTGTGTCATCCTTAACGTTCCTTTCCTCACATTCAACACTTCCTCCATTCCAATTACACGCAGGTTCATATCACATGGTGCAAGTAGGAGCAAAAGATCTCTATAGGTCGACGCCCTGAACAAATAGCATTAAAAAAAAAAAAAAAAATCGTTGTATATTTCAATTGTAATAATTTCACTCGAGTTCTCTGTAACTGCCGAGAGAAGCCGCTGTTCAGTCCGTAACCTTACGGTGATTTTTATTATCTTCTGCGTTCTTGGGAATTGTCTTAATGGTTCAGCATTTGGGATTTTATCCTGTGTTATTATGGTTTCGCTTTCGTACCTGGATTCCTTTTCTTGTTTTATGTTTTGCTGATTTCTTATATATTTTTCTTGAGGTACCACTTTGTCTTTCATGTTAGTTGGCTTTGGGTTTATTATTTAATTTGAAGGTATTCACAAAGTTGTGTTGTTTGCATACACCTAAGAGCATGACTATAGCTCGTTATGGGATGTAAAAAAGCTATATTGTAATATGGTGACTGTAAAAGTCTTAACTAGTCAAAATTTTAATTAACGGTTCTAGTGAAGCGTCCTCAGTGGAACCTGAAGTGGTTTGAGTTCTAACAATTCAATTTTCCTTTGCGTTTTCTTATTTCTACCATTTTTTCCTTGGTTCAAACACATCACTTTAGTTCCTTAGTTCTTTATTTTCCCACTGACACCTACCATTGCTGTTGTTGTTGGTCCTTTGAGAGTTTACATAATGTTCGGATGGGTGAAATTTTATTGTCTTGGCGATGTGGATCCTTTATTCGCGTGTTATTTATGAGAATCAAGAATGACCGTCATGTATGTTATTTGATCATGAATGAATTATTTTGAGTTTTCTCTGGTTTTAATTACTTTTCTTTTCATGGGTAAAAAAAAACAACTGTAAACTCGTTTACGTAGTATTCCCATTGGTGTTCTCTCTTGTTAAAATATTTTATTTTAACTTAATAATTTTCCTTCTATATTGTCCTAAATTTTTGAAGTTTAAGATTTTACTGGCAGCATTATTTATTACAAGTTATCAGTAACCAAAAATGTAATAATCTCAGCCTACTGTCCTGATGAATAATAATAATAATAAATAATAATAATAATAATAATAATAATAATAATTGGTAACTAACAATGAAGTATGAAGTTTTGAAAGTAAGGTTCACTAAATGTGCTGCGTACTACATCAAGGCCGGCCTTCACATTTAAATACTGAAAAGAACAATCATTAAAATAACCCTGTGAATAAGTTGGTTACTATCGAAGAGTCTGAACAATTATGGTACCGGCACTGGTAAATCATGAAAATTTATCAGTGTAAAGGTTGTTTACTACATTAAAGAGTGTAATGAATTTGTCAATAATTTCTTTTATAGACTTTTAAGATAATTTCTCTATTATCTTGTATTGCCACTTGACGCCTTTTAATTTGATGAAACTTATTTTCTCCTTTATTGTTTATTGATATTTTCAGTGGAGTCATGGAGTGTAACATAAAACTGCATTCACCCTGTGTTCCCTTGTGCTTTGTTGGTCATAATTAGGCTGTATTCTCCTCTTGTTGGTTGTTACCCCATGCTTTCCACAAAGAAATGGCCCCTCACCGAGCGTTGATATTCTCAAATCAAATCAAATCAAATCAAATCAAAATCTGTTTATTTGCAAATGAGGTGTCTACCTCGGTGGCAAATGGTACACTAAAATACATTATTGTCAAGCACTAAATAATAAATTAACAAGAGAAGAAAATTTTTCCTATAATACAATATTATACAATTTACGCTTACAATTTTTTCTATTAAATACACAGCTCATCCTTAATAAATTTATATTGTTTACAAAATTCTACTTATAATATCTCCTGTACTACTTACAAATATAGTCAACTGATATACAGTATGTGGAATTACTTCAAATGATACTATACAACTGGTATAACATTAATATTTACATTGCATTTATTTATTTACTATTTTTTTTTTTACCCGTTCTGGATCCTAAGTAGCATAACGACCTGCTGCCTCTTAACCAGAGCCCCTTTTGCCACCACTTTTCAGAGTTCCTGAAGGGCCTTCACAGCTACCGTAGCGGTCCCAGGGCCCTCGAAGTCCCCACTGTACTTCACCCCTACAGGCAGTCCCCTACTTTGGCTGTCCAAACTCCTTAGACCAGGGGATGGAATTAATTTATTCACACACATTTTTTTAAATTTACAATAACCTGCACTGGTCGAATGCCCTTTAACACTTCATTTATTTTCTCTGTTGCTGTTTATTCTCTTCTTGAATATCTGTACAGATTTTGGAAAAGGATCAAACACTACCCCTGGTAAACTGTTCCACTCCTTCACACCCTTCCCAATGAATGAAAATTTACCCCAATCGCTTCTGCTAAAATTCCTTCTAATTTTATATTTGTGGTCAGTCCTGCCAATATAATTATTTTCCAACTGAAGCCTCTCACGGATATCTCCCCATGCTTCTTCTCCTGTATAGGCTCTATATAATCCTGTAAGTCTAGTTTTCTCCCTTCTCTTACTTAAAGTTTCCCACCCAAGTTCCTTTAACATTTCTGATACACTACTCTTTCTCCTGAAATCCCCTGTTACAAATCTTGCTGCTTTCCTCTGCACACTATCTATTTCTTTTATTAGGTATTCATGGTGAGGATCCCAAACACTGTTTGCATATTCCAATAATGGACGAACCATACTTAAGTAACTTTTTTCTTTTAATTCTTTGTTGCATCCTTTAAGTAGCCTCATTATGACATGTAATGATCTGTATGCTTTCCCAACAATGTCATCAATATGACCCTTCCAGTGCAAATTACTTTCAAATCTCACACCTAAGTATTTGCACTTGCCATCTTTTGGGATAACTACCTCATCCAAAGTATATTCAAATTCAGTTTTAAAGCTCCTGTTTGTAAAAGTTGTAACAGTTGATTTGCCTCCATTAACCTTCATATTATTTTCTTCAACCCATTGTTGGATACTTTCAAGGTCCCTTTGTAATTCTGAACAATCCTCAATGATGTTTATTTCCCTATAAACAATTATGTCATCTGCATACAATCTTATTTTTGATGTTATATTGTTCCCTAAATCATTTGCGTATATTAAGAAAAGTAACGGACCGATTATACTACCCTGTGCAATTCCCTTCCAAACTTTCTCTTCCTGAGATACATTATTTCTTACTTTGACTTTCTGAACCCTTGAATTTAGAAATGCTTTTATCCAACGTGTAACCCTTACGTCCAATCCTATTCCCTCCAATTTCTTTAATAATATTCCATGTTCCACTCTATCAAAGGCTTTGGAAAGATCTATGGCTATGCAATCTAACTGACCTCCTGAATCCAACTGATCTGATATGTCCTGCTGAAATCCCACCAGTTGTGCCTCACAAGAAAATTTCTTTCTAAATCCATACTGGCTCCTCATGAACCAATTTTTATCATCACATATCCCTCTGATGTACTTCGATATTAAACTCTCCAGAATTTTACAAACTATACTGGTCAGGCTGATTGGTCTGTAGTTCTCTGGTTTCCTTTTATCACCCTTTCCTTTATAAATTGGTATTATTATAGATTCCTTACATTCCTTTGGTATTACACTATTATTTATGACATAGTCAAAGAGAAATTTTAAATAAGGCACTATGTACCACCCCATTGTCTTTAATACCTCCCCAGTAATTTGATCACTTCCTGCAGCTTTTCCTTGCTGAAGCAGTTGGATTTCTCTGAAAATATCTTCGTTTGTGAATGAGAAGCTTCTTGTTTCCCTCTGTCTCTCTCCCTCTCTATCTTCTCTTTCGGTTTCCAACTCTTGACAATCATCTACTGAATCTTTAAATTCCCTACTAAATAGGTTTGCTTTCTCAGTATCTGTTAAATAGTGTTCACCCCCTTCTCCCACCATTGTAGGAATTTGGATTCCTTTTCCTTTTTGATTCCTGATATATGAATACAGCTTTTTCCATTTCCCTTTGTGGTCATTACCCTCTTGAAGTATGCCATTCATATAATTCTCTTTTGCTTCCTTTTTCACTCTATTCAGTTCCCTCATTAGTTGTTTTCTAGTTTCTCTACTCTCCCTACCCTCTTTGATTTTCCTGTTTACTATTCTACATTTTCTTTTTAATTTTCTTATTTCCCTTGTATAATAAACAGGGTCTGAGGTCATTTTACCCTTCTTAACAGGTACAAATCTCTTCTCTCCTTCCCAAATAATTCCTTTAAATTTAGCCCAGAGTGTATCCACGTTACTCCCTTCACTTATCCAACAACTGAATTGTGATTTAAGGTAAGTCCCAAATTCATCAACTTCAGTTTTTCTGTATAATTCTTGTCTTGTGTGACCCTCTTATTAAGCCTTTTTGGTACGAGTCCTACATCCATTATTACAGCCTTATGGTCTCCTATTCCTTCAATTACCTCAGTTTTATCAACAATTTCCCATGGTTTAACCAAGAATACATCTAGTAAGTTATTGAGATAAGTCAGTTCTTGTACTACTTGTGTAAATCCTCCCTCCCAAATTAACTTATTTGCCAGTTTCTGTTCATGGGCTTCACTTGCAGCTCCTTTCCATTCAACTTCAGGCAAATTTAGATCTCCCCCAATTATTACCATATCATTATTATTGTCTTTACGAGTATAATCTATTATTTTTTCAAAGATTTCCATGTCTCTTTCCTCTCTTCCAGGCCTGTATGTTCCTATAATTCCCACCTCCTTCATATTATCACAAACTAATTTTATCCCTAATATTTCATCCCTTTCATCGGTAAACCATTCATGTGAACAGTAAGTTTCCTTCACCAGAATAAACACCCCCCCTCCCTTTTTATCTCCTCGGTCTCTACGATAGACTGTGTACCCTTCTGGAAATACTTCTCTATTACCCACCCCTTCTTTCAACCACGATTCCACTCCTATCACCACATCAGTCTCATAAGATTCCATCAATGTACCGAATTTTAATTGTTTATTTACTACACTTTGACAGTTTACCAAGAGCAATCTCAGACCCCCTTCCTCCCTAAAACTTGACTGTTGCAATTGGGTAACTTGAAATTCCTTACTATCCTGAGTTTCTTTTTCTAGTTGACTGAGCCAGCTTGAAGTACAGCTGGCTCTTTCTACTAGTTTTCCTGGTCAGTATTATAACTCAAGGGAGTTGCCTGTTTTACAGTACATATCTTAAGATTAATAAAATCTAGTACAATATTTGCTATCTATCGTTTACCTGAATTGTTTAGATGGAGGCCATGTTTTGTATAACAGTATCTCTCAAAACTGCTGCATTCAATAATCTGAGTATTCTGAAAATGTTTACAAATTTTAACAATATCTGTATTGGATATATTTCTCCGGTTGCTGCTATATTCTCGTCGTTAATCACTCCCGCAATTCCCCTTCCTTGGCTATCACCAAACACAGCTACCTTCGCTGATTTAGGCCTAACTGGGTCTTGAATCTGAATTCTAGGCCTAAATTTTAAACTCGGCACGGCAACGGATCGCGATGATTTGGTTTCACGCGCGCGATCACTTTCTTCCAAGATTAAATTATTTAGGGCAGAAAACCTATTTCTAATGTTTATTTCCGGAAATTCAGTTGTAGATTTCTTCTTAGCCGGCCATCCACGAACTACTTGACACCACGTGCTCGAGTTTGTTACTTGTACCGGTATATCACTCGAAGAATGGTCAGTCCCAAATTCTAGCGATCGCAGTCTTTCTTTTAATTCTTGATTTTCAACTTTAAGAGTCTCATTGTCCTTTTTTAGAATGTTTATAATTTCTAATGCACTTTTATATTCCTCATCGACTGTTTTCGGTGCTTCGTCAACGCCGTCCCCAACAACAACATTCCGAACACACTGCTCACAAATCCAGTCAACATTTTCATTGGTTTTTACGTCTCTAGGGCAATTTCCGCACTTATAATGCCACCATCGATCACATGAATCACACAACATTCCATTTTCACTAATTTTCGACATTTTCCGCACTTTTCGTCACATTTTACGGTTAATTTACTCGGAGAATAAAACACTACGTCGTCATTACCGGGCGCCATTTTGAATCTCTCTTCTCATGATGCTGGTAAGGAGGAATGAGACTCATCAGGGGCTGAGGAAAGAAAGATTGATGTTTAGGTTTACTTGTTATGTTTTCTGAGGGGGTGATACTTGCTTACGAGTTTTGCTTTTTGTCGTGTGTTACTACGAAGGATCTAAGAGACATGTATGTAGAGTAATTACAAGTAAAATTGAAAAAGTGAATTGTCTATTAACTTACGAGAGTTAAAGTAGGGCCAACGAGAGTTGAAGTCTGACGTTTAGCGCCACCGGCGAGAAAAAGTTGACTAACGCTGCTCGAAAATGGCCTGTTGCTATGGCAACGATAACAGAGTTGCAACATTTTAGGACGCTATCACCACGTGGGTTGGCTTGCTCTCAGTCCCTTTTGTCATTCATATTCTGACGATGAAGTATCTTCTTCCTATTGTGTTTATTATACCGTAGATTATTTTTGAATTGTACAGGTACCGTTAACAATCGGAGTTAAATAATAAAAAACTATCAATGTGGGTAGTGTTGTTCTATTCTGTGATTAACATGTGCATTTGTTGAGGTTATTGTCAGAAACTGATGATTTTGTTAGTGATTATGAAATCTTTTATATATATATATATATATATATATATATATATATATATATATATATATATATATATATATATATCGACTAGCAAGATACCCGTGCTTCGCTACGGTATTATACTGAAATTTATAATTGAATGATTATTGTTTTAGATATATAATCCGCCGAAATTCGCGATCTGACTCGTTTTCTGCGAGAATCCACCAAAATTCCCGATCTGACTGGTTTTCTATGATTTTAGGGCACGTTTCCTCCCATTTTTAAATCTTCCATTCCAGCAATCGATTTCGTACTTCCCGGGCTAAACTCAGGTATTCCTCCCGGTCAGTTGGGTTCGTAAATCTTTGCCATCTTTTCCTATAATATTTTTAATATGGATAAAATCCTTCAGGAGATCCGGCGTGGTGTCATATTGGGTGCCTTGGTGGCACTGAACCCGCGTCCGGACTGCATTCTTAGTCATTACCCGTCCAGGAGCCGTTTCCAGCGCGGTCCGCGCATTTGACGACGGTCCGGAATATTATTATTATTATTATTATTATTATTATTGTGTGTTGCTGGAATGGCTGATGACAGGGAAAACCGGAGTATCCGGAGAAAAACCTGTCCCGCCTCCGTTTTGTCCAGCACGAATGCCACATGGAGTGACCGGGATTTGAACCACGGAACCCAGCTGTGAGAGGCCGGCGCGCTGCCGCCTGAGAAACGGAGGATCCTGATAAGTACATTAATAACAGTAAAATCAATTGGTCTCACCTCCTTCTACACCCCACCCCCCACCGCCGTTAAGTTTAATTACCGCCACCCCCACCCCCACCAACAAATTTAAAAGAATGCTTGTTTCTTTATGTTTAAGGGAGATTCCAGACACCAATGTTCACGTCTATTACCTTCGGTTTTGAGATGTAAATATCCCCATAAAAATAATTCAATTTTTTTCACTTCCTTTCACACTCCATCCCCCCCCTCCCCTAAGTGAATTTTCCCGCAAAAAGTACTTGTTTCTTTAATAGTAAAGGATCTTCTAAATACCAATTATCACGACTCTGACTTCTTCAGTTTTTGATTTATGTGTCCTCATGAAAGGAATTCAACTCCTTTACACTCCCGCCCTCCAAGATGGTTTCCCCACCAAAACGCGTTCTTCTTTTTTTTTTTTTTTTTTTTTTTGTTATTTGCTTTACGTCGCACCGACACAGATAGGTCTTATGGCGACGATGGGACAGGGAAGGGCTAGGAGTGGGAAGGAAGCGGCCGTGGCCTTAATTAAGGTACAGCCCCAGCATTTGCCTGGTGTGAAAATGGGAAACCACGGAAAACCATCTTCAGGGCTGCCGACAGTGGGGTTCGAACCCACGATCTCCCGAATACTGGATACTGGCCGCAATTAAGCGACTGCAGCTATCGAGCTCGGTGCGTTCTTCTTTGTTTTTAAAGGAGGTCCAAATACGAATTTTCACGTCTGTAACAACTTTAGTTTTTATTAGATGTATGTATTCTCATACAATTAAGTCAATTAATTTTTCAATTCTTTCACCCCACGCCCCCCTCCCCCTTCTTTGGATTTTCCGAGAATACGTGTTTCTTTACTTTTAAAGCAGATTGCAAATATCAAATTTCACGTCTGTAACATCTTCATTTTTGAGATATTAGTAGCCTAATTAAAAGAATTCATCACCATTTTCAGTCACTTTTACCCCCCCCTCCCTCCAACCAAGTGGTATTTCCGAAAACTAAAAGTACACTTTTCTTTATGTTTAATAGAGATAAAAAAATACCATTTTTCTCTTCTGTAACATGCTAAGTTTTTTTAGATATACTGTAAAAATTCTCATTTTAAAATTTCACCCCTTTTGAGTTCCCTTTAAGTGGAGTTTCCAAAAACAAATCACCTATATTTTTTTACATTTACAGGAGATTTACACCCACTCTTTACGTCTGTAACATTTTACGTTTCCAAGATATTCTGTAGATAGTCTTTCAAAAAATTCATCCCAATTTGTCACTCCTGTTTAACCGCCATTAATTGGCTTTTCCAAAAACTAAAACATACGTGTTTCTTTATTTTTAAAGGAGATCCCATATGCAAATTATCAGTTCTGTAATATCTTTCGTTTATGAGATATGTGTATCCTCATTAAAGGCATTCAACCCATTTTTCACCCTTTTACACCCCTCCTATTAGGATTTACGGGAAACAAAAAAAATACGTGTTCCTTTATTTTTAGAGGAGATTCTAACTACCAATTTTTACATCTGTAAATTTTAAAGTTTTAAGATGTAGACACACTCATTTTAAAAAATTCACCCCCTCTTTTCACCCCCAATATTTGGATTTTCCAAAAACGAAAATATGCGTGTTTCTTTACTTTTAAAGTAGATCCAAAATACCAATTTTCAGGTCTGTAATATCTTCAGGTTCTGAAATATAAGTAGCCTCATGAAAGGCATTCAACCCATTATTCACCCTTTTAAACCCTTCCTATTGGGATTTTCCGAAAACAAAAGAATACGTGTTTTTTTATTTTTAAAGGAGATTCTAAACACCAATTTTTACATGTATAAACTTAAAAAGTTTTGAGATATAGATACACTCATTTTAAAAAATCACCCCCTTTTCAACCCCCCCCCCAATTAATTATATTTTCCACAGACAAAAATACGTGTTTCTTTATTTTAAAAGGAGATCCCAAACACCAATTTTCAGGTCTGTAATATCTTCAGGTTGTGAAATATAAGTAGACTCATGAAATGCATTCGACCCCTTTTTCAACCTTTACCACCCTTCCTATTACGATTTTCCGAAAGCGAAATATACGTGTTTCTTTATTTTTAATGGAGATTCTAAATACCAATTTTTACATCTATAACTTTTAAAAGTTTTGAGATATAGATACAATCATTTTAAAATATTACCCCCTTTTCACCCCCCTTAATTGGGTTTTCCAGAAACAAAAAAATACGTGTTTCTTTATTTTTAAAGGAGATCCCAAACACCAATTTTCAGGTCTATAATATCTTCAGTTTCTGAGATATAAGTAGCCTCATTAAAGGCATTCAACCCCTTTTTCACCCCTTTTCACTCCTCCTATTGCGATTTTCCGAAAACAAAAAAATACGTGTTTCTTTATTTTTAATGAAGATTCTAAATACCAATTTTTACATCTGCAAACTTTAAAAGTTTGGAGATATAGATTCACTCATTTTAAAAATTCACCCCCCTTTTCACCCTCCCATTAATTGGATTTTACAAAAACAAAAAAATACGTGCTTCTTTATTTTTAAAAGAGATCCAAAGTACCAATTTTTAGGTCTGTAATATCTTCGGTTTCTGAGATATAAGTACCGGTATCCTGATTAAAGGCATTCAACCCATTTTCCCCCATTTTCACCCTTTTTCATCCCTCCTATTGGGATTTTCTGAAAACAAAAAAATACGTGTTTCCTTATTTTTAAAGAAGATTCTAAATACCAATTTTTACACCTGTAAACTTTTAAAGTTTTGAGATATAGATACACTCATTTTAAAATCTCACCCCCCTTTTCACCCCCTTAGCGACGGAATATCCAAAAATCCTCTCTTAGCGAGCACCTACATCATAATGTGAATATATCCCCAAAATTTCATTTCTTTATGTCCAGTAGTTTTGGCTCGGCGATGATGAATCAGTCAGTCAGTCAGTCAGGACAAGTTATTTTATATATATAGATAATGTCGTGTTCTGTCTTAAATGCTGGAATTATTAACACGCGCTTAGGAACCGGTTAAGGTAAATGAATTGTAGTAGGCCTAGGCCTACATGTTTTATTAAACACTCAGCCTGTCTGAAAGGGTGGTAGGCTGCAAATGGAGGTAACTATGACAACACAGCGTACTTCGTAGTTACAGCTTTCGCCGCTCACCTGTCAGACTTCAACTTTCGTGGGCCCTACTATAAATATTTATCCCTCACTTCCCACATCAAGACTGCTGTAGGTAGGAAGCAGGAACAAGCTTGTCAGATGTAGAAGAATCAGCGAGAGCCGTCTCCTCTTTCATCACTGACCTATCATCTGCTTCCTATGAGGCAAGTACTGTAATGTTGTTTTAGAAGGGGAGGTGCTCCAAATGCCTGAAAAGGACCTCTCACAATGTCTTATGCTGAAAATGATATAGATGTTGATTCCGATAGGGAATCTGAAATATTTGTTCCGAGTGAGTAAATTTATAATACCAATATAAATGGTCCGTTATTGGACATTATACATTAGTAGGTGTGCTAGGTACCAACTGATGAGCCCAGCCTAGCACATGGGGGCGAAATGCTGGCAACCAGGAATGAGTTAGCTGGAAAATTTATAATGTCCAATAACGGACCATTTATATTGGTATTATGCTGAAAACTCACCAAACACCATCGCTGAAATGGAGAACAAGTAGAATGGTTGTAACATAATTGATTAATGTTACAAGAAACGTAGCTGATGTGCATCGCAACGCTGCCCGTTGGCGTACTGAAGCCTCATCTAGTTGGTGGCGCTCCTAAACTGCGACAATGACGCAAATAATTGAGACGGACAAGTGACGAAGGTTGTTTGTAGTCGACGCTATCATGGAGGCGCAATGTGGCGTTTCTCGCTAAAAGGGATGGTAAGAGGAATGAAATATGATCCTGGTAAAGGATCGTTTTTGGGTTAAGGGTTGAAGACCCTTCGCTTCAGTTTATTTTATGTTGGGCTAAAATTTTTCTACGCCCATTTAGGCTTAGTAGAGTTTTTATTTGCTTATGTAATTCTACTGTATTTATTCCAGAAGCTCTAACTTAATGTTGTAATACTATTATTATGTATGGCTATATTCGGTGTCGATTTTATCGCATATATCTGATGTTCAGGTGTTATTCTATTCAAAATCAGTCATATTCGCTAAAATCAAATTTTTTCTTCTGCTAACATCGTTACTAGTAAAATTTGAATGCGGTTTCCTTACTTTATCTTGGGTAAAGTTTATTCAAGGTCTATTGATGTCCTTGTATATGTGAGGTTAGGCCTAATAATGAAGGATATTGTATATCACATTCATTTCTTCTAATGTAACTGAAACCTCAAAATTATTACCGTAGCTGCCTTTAGCCAAGTTTTTGGTATGTTACATTTGGTCTTGGCTATTGTTCTGGTTGTTGCTGGTTTCTAACATTTAGTTGATGATGATTTGCTTTTTTGCACCTTCCCTTTAAAAAAAAAAAATAATGAGAGACTTCAGATGTTACTGATTGAAATGAAGTATGGTTACCGGGTGACTATTTCTTGTAGTCCTTAAGCTTGTGACTTCGTGGTAGTATCCTAAATGGTTATCTGTCTCAAACTTAAATGATTCTCACTTGTATTCTTGAACCTTAAAAGGTGGGAACTGTTTTTTTAAATTCTGATCTTACATTACTGATCTCACCAAGCAGAAATAATTTTGGGGTTCCGGATGTTATGTTCTATTTAGGAATAATCTGTTTTCTTCAAGAGATAATTTAAGTAAATGATTTTCTTTTGATTGAGGTACTTCACATAAGGTTTTCAATTTTGATTATCAGCAAACTTTAATATTCCAAGTTGGTCATTTAAGATTATTTTTTATAATCAACAAACCTTAGCATTTAAGGTTGTTTATCTAACTACATATGTAATACTTGTTAATTTCAAATAATTTATTAAATTTATTTTATATTAACTGGTCTCATTTCATGAGACATGGGTAAGAGAGACAAAACTTTAATTTTTGTTCCCGGCCTTTTGAATTATCTTGCTTTGGGGTGGGTTGCTCTGCTTCTACATATAATTATTGTCATTGTTAAGTATTATTTGTTCTGTGACAAATGGTCATGGACAACCCCTCTTGATGGCTGTAAAACTCCATTACCTTGCTTTCCCCGCAGCTGACTCTGGATGTCGGGGGATGGTTCGTGCCCCATATTGTCCAACAGTAATTGAGGAGCTAGATGCAATAACAGCGTAAGTCTACTTACGCTGTTATTGCATGAATACTGTTTTCAGATTCCCTGGTCCCTTCACTACAACCCAGTCCAGGTCTTAGTTCGCTAGGATGCCGCTAGAGGTCAGGAGCTCACTAAAACTGGTACCATGCGCTACGCTGTTATTGCATGATGCATGCTTCACGAGTGGCACGTTCAGTTGCAGCCAGTTCTCTGGCTGGAGAAGATGTCACCGAGTGGAAGAGAAGGTTTCGTGGTGTCACATTTAATAAAAGACTGGGTATCAGCACTTTGATCTATGTTTCTAAGAATGCACTCTGCTAAAAGCAACAGATTCATGATACAGAAGTTTGTGTGACTTTATTACCATAATGATGTTGTATCAGAGCCATAGTCCTACACTCTTAACTATGTGCCATTTACCTTCTTAAAGAGGAATGATAGCTTTCTCAGTTTAATGATTTGAGGCTACATGATGTAAGAAAGTGTGGCGTAAAGCAGACAAAAGGGTTGATGTTATTTCACTAATGAAATACTTAAAAACTGAAAATGTTGAGTGGTATGTGAAAGTCATGTCTGTGTGTAATGATTCCCTAGAGTCTGCTAATGCAGCATGTGAAGATGAATCATCCTGATTTTGATCAGTGATGCATTTGAGTATTTCAAACAAGTAAGACACACAATGTCTAAATCCCAATTATATACCTTGTGATCTGTGTTTTGTTCCTTTTCTTTTCTTTTAGGTTTAGAGAATCATTTTGTAAATGAAAATAAGAATAAAAGTTGTTCAGAAAGGAATGTTACTAATGACCATAACCTAATACCATAATTGGAGAGAGAGCACTAACAAAATTCTCTCGACCCAAAAAGAACAAAAAAGGTTAATGTTAAATAAAGAATAAACTTAATGGTTTTACTTTTCTTAATTCACAATTTTTTTTTTTTTAGGAATTTGTTCTTAATTTTAGTAAGTTTAGACATTGTGGAGAACTGAGGTGGGATAAACAGCCACTTTTGTTCCTCTATAGTGGGCGATCATGATTTCCTAACTCCCTGATCAATACTGGTGTATGGCAAAATATAATATTCCTGCTCTTCATGCAATAACAGCGTATAAAAGGAAATTTTAAATAACTCTGTCTTTCTTATTAGCTAACAGATCAATAAAATTCTTTGGGAAATACATTTCCTGGCTCTTTTAAATGTCCTTAAATGAAATTCAGGTTGATTCCTAATATTACTTTTAACTCAGAACATTTGTAAACTTCAAGCTTCTGTTTCTCAAAATAATGTAAGTCTACTTACGCTGTTATTGCATCCAACTCCTCAATTATAGAAGGACACATTTCTTTCACCCTGTACCAGATGGTACAAACATACATGGCAAAATTGAAGGGTTGGATCTCTCATATGTAGTGTAGGCATAGGTCTGAGCTATCATAGCTGGAATATTATTTACTGTGATGTCTCTATATCTGAGGAATCCAACCCTCACATTTTACTGTAAGCCCTTGATGGAGAAAGAATACACATCAATCAAAGTATTAAATATTGATAGTTTATTTTTAAAACATTTAAGGTAAAATGTGATTCTAAGGATCAGATTGTCTTACACATTTTATTAATATGAAGGTACAAAGGCTATTTCTTAGACTACAAATAACTTATACTCAAATATACAGAATATATAAATTAAATAAAATTTTGGGTTAGATACAAGTTGCTTTTATTCTTGTCACTCTGCATTACAAACTGATCATTTGGAGAACATTTTAATATTATTTTACTCAGTAGACACAATCCTTTGCCAAGATATGAGTGTTTCCCCATAGAATTCTTGAAGTACAAGCTTGTTGCTGCAAGTTTGACAGTTCTGTACTTCCTGGGAAGCCTCAGCCTTACCAGAATCAGTCTTCAGTCAACACTGACAAAACATACGATAAACTCGATAACTTATATTAGTGTCAATGTTTCTGCTACACTAAGACAGAACAGTTATTTTGTTTCGACATTCAACACTTACATGGCCTAATAACCTAAAAAACAATCTAAGCTTTTTGATTGATACCAGTCTTGAAAGCGTGCACCAGTATATTTTGGATACTGTTATTCTCATTGTGCTATTTTCTCTTGTTCGTACACTTACGAGGGAACACATACCTGTGTTACGCTCGGATTCGGTTGAAATTTGGTAGGAATATTCGTGGGAGGCAGTAGAATGCTAAGGTGGAAACTGCATGTGCCCAGCACAAGTTTAAATGCCAAAATTGAACAAATAAATAGTCATAAAAAATTCACGCCCGAGTTCTTGTTACTCGTAATTTTTCAAACCTTACTGGCATCATTGTTCAAACATCGTCCTTTGTACTCTTGTTTCATGTGCTGTTTTCATATTTACGTTTTGCACATCTGATCGGGAAGCTAAGGTGAACGCGCTAACTATACGCTGCCTGGCTGCTGGCGCAGCTCGACACAGCCCGGTTGGTTCACGTCCGCTGCTTCGCTCCTCCCTACCTCTCCGTTATACCCCGATACTCCCGCGGCACTTCTAATTTTACGACTATTTATTTGTTCAATTTTGGCATTTAAACTTGCGCTGGGCAGCACATGCAGTTTTCACCTTAGCATTCTACTGCCTCCCACGAATATTCCTACCAAATTTCAACTGAATCCCAGTGTAACACATCTAGTTAGTACGGTGAGGCAGTTGGCGATCATCACAAAGTAAATGCTATGAACAGAAACCATGTGGAAGTAGAATTCCTCTCCGAAGCAATGGTAGCTCCTAGCCCCTTCCTTCAATGACACTGCTGAAGCTTCTCAAAGAACCGAGTTGAATTCGTGGAGGTGTTAGCTGTAGTGTCTCGTGAGTCCCTCATCTAAGTTGCCTCACATAGTTTTACCGACTGAATGCAAAATCAGTACCAACTGCATATAAAATATTTCTCTTCAATGAAAGTGCTTATTTTCAATACATATGATATTGTTGATTTTTAAATTTCCAAAATTTTGAAGACTCCGTACAATACTTTTATCTTGGGTAGTCTTCCCTATAGGGATGGACGGTGAAGAAAGTAGGTGTGAAGGTGAACAATACACGGTACTGAATTGATTCCGAACTCCAAACTCATTGTTGCTACATGCTTTGGAAGTAATTCTGAACAAATGAAAGCAGTTCTTGGTCTAGAGCAAGAATTATATGTTCTCGTCATGCACACAACTCCAGCTGAAAGGCACTAAAATTAACCTTATATTTCTTAGATTTTATGACAAATTTAAGGAGTATGAGCAATTTAGAAAACCGTGACCTTTTTGGTGGTAAAATGACAATATAATACTTTACAGAACTCACTGCCAGTCAAATCCTTTCCCAGCACTACAGTAAACCCCCTGTTATTCAGGCCAACGAAAGGGAGAAAGTGCATGAAATATCAAAGAAAAACAGTGATAATTCATGGAATAACTTCACTTTCTCTGCACACACAACACTGGTGAAATAACTTGTTCTTCCCTTTTAATTTTTGGCCAAACAACTGCAGCTCTTCATATGTGTGTTTTCAAGGCCGACCACCATCACTATTCAGCACAATTGTTTAGTTAACAGATGTATTACATGAAGGCCAAGCCCAAAACTAGTCCCTAGTTTAGTAGTGTAACAGTACTGTGTACCATTACGACAATTATTATTGTGATAAAACACAGTAGTCAAAGTGGAATGTCTAGTACCGAATTACACGCTGAATAAAGTGCAAGTACTGGCCTGCTAAGAACTACACAACTCTGGAAATCAAGAAGTAACGACGAAATATACTGGAACATAGAAAACACTGTGGAAGGGACATTTATACAGAATGGATGACAACAGGTTAACCAAACAGATCTTCAAATATCTTTGGAACAAGAAATCAACCACAACCTGGATTATGAAGTCAAGAAAGATATGGAAAGAAACAACATAAGGGAAGAAGCAACAAGGGGGGGGGGGGGGGGGGGGAGAGAGAGAGAGAGAGAGAGAGATTTTTAGAAAGAAAGTGTTAAAAATGAAAGGATACGAATCCTTTGCCAGCACTACAGTAAACAGGCTCGAAATGCTCTGAGAAGAGGATAAGGAGACATAGTGAGGATATACAGGAGTACTGGAGGAGGAAGACCAAAGGATGAAGCATTGAAATTGTCTCATGGTCTCTAGAAGAGCCTATCAGAGAAAGAAAGAAAGAAAAATAAAGAATAATAAATTTTATGGCCTTAGCTGGCATTTTAATTTGATGCCATCTGGCTGTATGCACATCAATTTCAATGTTCTGTTTTATTCTAGGCCCACTAGATGTATCATCGGGTAAACTGCTTCTGCTGGCTGTGAACCTGCTACCTTCGGATCTCTACTGATCCGCAGAGGCAGCTGTTATGCTTTCACGGCCCGTACTTATAGACGTGCCGTGTCAAGAAAATAAGGTGGAATTCTTTACGTTTTGCAGAGAACTGTGCTCTGCGTGATCAGAAGAAAATCTTGACTGTCCACGAGAAAGGCTTCTTAAACAATGACCCTTTAAAATGTAGATGTTATAATAGAAGTGGAAACGGTAAGTTCATTCACCACCAGATGGCTCCCAGGACGTGGCACAACGCTAGCGTTCGAAGAGGAAGCTGACTAAGCGGTTCACATAACGTGTGTACGTAACATATGACACTGACAGGTGTATGATATAGACACAAGCCTGGAATGAAACATCTGGCGATGAGGAACGTACGAATTTGGAAAACACCGAGACAAAATAACAATAGTGAAACGACAGGGAAGGGAACTACCTATGTAAATTTTTAATGGCTGGCAACCAGGTATAACTTAATTGATAGCCAGTGTCCCTATTGAACTTGTTAGCATTTCTACGTATTTCCACAGCTTCCTGTATAATGCTGGACATGTAGCGTCTAGTGTGGGTAAGAGCTCGAGCATGTTGGAACATGACATCATGACCCAACGATAGAGCATGCTCAGCCATTGCCCATTTGTCTGCTTGGTTGAAATTAACATTACGTTCATGTTCCTTGATATGGGTACCAATGGAAAGGCATGTTTGGCCGATGTATACCTTACCGCAAGTACAGGTAATTTCGTATACCCCAGGGTGTAAAAGTGCGGTCAATTTGTCTTTGGTTTTGCTCAGACTGTGAGCAATTTTAGTGGCGGTGCCAAACACGGTTTTCATATTGTGTTTGCGGAGGACCTTGGCAATTCGATCTGTGGTGTTGTGAATGTAAGGCATGTGTGTTTTGACGCCATGAAGAGAGTGGTTATCAAATGAAATTTTCGCAGAGAAACTAGACCAATAACGAAGGATTTGGTACGCTCGTCATGTGGCATGGGATTTATTGCTGTTCTTAAGAATTCAGCTCAAAAGCAGGAAAAATAATGTACACTACAGTACACTTTTAATTTTTGTTTTTCATTGTTTAATTATTTTTGGGATGCACAAACCGCTTAACCCACTCACGAATTAACTGGGAGTTTACTATATATATCTCTTACAAGTTGCTTTACGTTGCACCGACACAGATAGGTCTGTGGTGACACAAGCTGCCAACAGTGGGGTTCGAACCCGCTATCTCCCAAATGCAAGCTCACAGCTGCGTGATCCTAATCGGATGGCGTACTCGCTCAGTGTTGCTCCCTCCCCCTACAGCGACCTGCCATTATGTTCCTCTCTATATAACAACATCATTTTACAACTTCCGTAATTATGTTGATGTCAAAATAATGCATTTGTCTTTTCCTGTTCAGAATAAAACAGCATCGTACCAAGTGTTCAAAATCAATATTATAGAACGTATTTTAGAAAAGTACTGTCAGGAAGGTGAAGATACGCTGCGGCGCGATCTCTGGATTTAGTCAATGAAACTATGCGAGGCCCCAGGGCCAGACGGTAACCGTTGTAATTTGTCTTAGAAAGGGAAATTCCTTACCACAAGGCTCGTGACGCTCTACAGCTAATGCTTTCATGGGCTCAAAGTTTGGGAAACTTCAGAATGGTTCATCAAAATCACCAAAAGCGGGAACTAGGAGCCGAGCTAACCTTGCTGACAATATGGATTGCTACAGAGAACCGAGTCGAATTTGTGGAGATGTTAGCCGTACCAGCTCGTGAATCCTACATCATCAATCACCCCACCACTAAAAGTACAAAGAAGAGAATCACTCAATGGGTAATATTTCAACAGTTTCCAAAATTATAATATATTTGCTAGTATTGCACAACTCCCCATATATTACTACAAAACATTACAGAAATTCACTTTTTGACCCCCTCAAATGTATATATCACCATCCACCACATCAGTATTTGAAATATGGAATCTGTCCTTACCAAAGTCATCAGTGAAGAATGTTCTGAAAATGATCATAACAGTATATTGTAATAATAGAAGAGTTGAACAATTAATAATCCACAACAAATGCCTTAACACTGTATTGTGGTACAAATCCAATACTCAAACTTCCAGCGACTATAGAAGAGACCAAAACAAACTGATAACGTACTTTTTGACGTGATTGAGAATTTAACTGTAATACTTCACAAAAACTTTTCAGAAGTGGGGGCTTGCCCGAGCTGCTCCTCTTGTTACTCGACGTGTGTTGCAGTGAAAGTCTTCATTTCTCTTGTAAAGTATCAGATCGTTTGATACACAGATTCCGTTAACAATCGATTGGCCTGCTCGTTCTCCCAACCTCATCCTCACTTGATGTTTTTGTGTGGGGCCTCTTGCAGAGGCTCTAAACAAATCGTAGCTCACGACTTTACAACACACCATGGAAGAACTGGATTGCAGAAGGACAATCAGACACTACAATGTCCCAGTTGATAAAGTCGCATTATACTTTATAACGTGCATGTATTGATTCGACATCCATACAACACTTTTACAATAATATAAACATTTATTGTATCCTCCTTCATTGGAGTCTTCCTCAGTGGATTAAACATTATAAAATATTACTATGTTTATATTGCTGAAAATTATCTGCCCATCTTTGTGTAAGCTCCATATGGCATATTAGTAAAAGTGTAAGAATAAAAAACAATTTTGCGAGTTGCAGTCGCATGACATCTTATTATATGTTGTAAAGTCCATCTTGAATTTCTTCTGCTGTCAAGGTTATGCTCATCTACCAGCATTCTATTTGGCCATTTACAGTCTCATTTTCTATTAAATTCATATTACCTAACAGGTAAAGTCATGTACTAATTCAGTATTGATAAGTAAACGAAATAAATCTCTACTTAGCATAAAATGAAGTCCTTGATCCTGTCTGTCTGCTAATCTCAAGAACTATTGGCTGGATTCTGATGCAGTTTCCACTATTCTATTAAGCATTTCTTGAGAAAAGTTTATGTATAGAAACATTCATCCCTAACCGATTTGAGTGAAGCAAGTTGAAGAAAATTCGTCGTCCGTGCACCTTTTTAGGTTATGCTGGTTAAACCATTTTCTTTTTTTATTGTTTCATTTACGTTGCCCCGACACAGATAGGTCTTATGGCGACGATGGGATAGGAAAGGGCTAGGAGTGGGAAGGAAGCGGCCGTAGCGCCCGGGGCATTTACCTGGTGTGAAAATGGGAAAACACGGAAAACCATCTTCAGGGCTATTAACAGTGGGGTTCGAACATACTCTCTCCTGAATGCAAGCTCACAGCCCCCAATCACACGGCCAACACGGTCAGTTAAAAAAAGTTTTATAAAAAGTCTGCGACAGCATATAATCTGTCTTTAACCCACTATAACTAATTTTATCTTACAGTTTACAGGAAAAAACTCCAAATTTAATACGAATTTTAAAATTAGTTAGTCTTTACCAAATATATAATTATTATTTGCTCCCCTCAAGTAACTATTGTAGAATAAAATGTTATTCACAATATGTTATTTTCATCTCTACTTTTCGAGATATCGTCATTTCATTTTTTTCACGCAATCTTCATTCTGAAATATGGAAATGCAAATAACCAGCTTCAGAGCGACTGAGTAGATTGTGAGCCAGTGCTTTGGTCAGCATTTGCTGAACATGCTATGATACAATAATCAATCGTTTTCCAGTGATTTTTCGTTATCTTATAAAATCATGCCGAGACTGAAAGAGAAGATACTGTAGGTTGTAGTACATTGCATTAAAAAAGTGTGTTTATCACATAACAATGAAACTGACCAACAAAGGGATTCTTGAACGTTACCGATCATAGAAAGAATTACTTCACAAAGACGAAAGGGGTCATCTTTCTACAAATTCACTATCCAGATTCAAGTAAAGACAGTAGTCAACAGTGAAGAAGCTGTTCATTACCCTACAGAATTTCTGAATTCTTTACATCCTTCCGTTTGCCACCACACAACCTGATTTTGAAAGACGGGATGGCTATTACGAAGGGAGTTCAATATTAAATGCAACACTTTTTTTCTCGAAATGCAGGTTAGTTTTATTAGGGATTCAAATGCACCATGTTATTTCCCAATCCTTTTGCAACAATATCCTATTTTTCAACATAATCTGCCTTCAATGCTACGGCAGTACGCCAACGTAATGTGAGGGTGTGTACGCCTGCATGGTACCACTTGACTGCTCGATGTCGGATAACTTCCTCATCATTCACGTAGTGCTTCGCGCCGAGTGCATCCTTCATTGGGCCAAACAAATGGAAGTCAGAAGATCTGGGCTGGAGGGTGGATGAAGAAGAACAGTCCATTGAAGTTTTATGAGCTCCTGTCAGGTGCACAGACTGCCAGCTCTCCATAGACATTCTGCAAGCGCCATGGTTTTCTGTCAAAAGAAACTCCATAACCGCTCCCTGTCTGGAACGCACCTCCGTTGCAGACGGCATTTTAAAGGCTAGTTATAGCGCTGCTACCTATTGGAAATCAATGAATATGAGACGAAGTGGAAAGATTCAAAGATGTCCCAAATAAAATTCAGTTTAAAAAAAAACTAAAATGGGCCGAGAAATAAAATAGAGTGCATTATATATTGAGCGCCCCTTGTATATTGTTACGTAATCTACACCTGTCAAAGTTTTGCAATGGGATGTGATTGGTAATGAAAATTTTGAAAAACTGTGTCATTGAATCTACTAACTTAAATGGCTGTGGCACAGGAGAAGTGGTCTTAATACTGACTCGGTATGATTGCTTCAGATTTGCAACGAGTCCAATTCTTGGCAAGAGTCTGCTTTGGCACGACAATAAACAAATCACAGGGTCAGAAACTTAGCATGGCTGGAGTTGATCTCAGTAGGGAATGTTTTTCTGATGGACAGCTCTACATGTCAAAACAAAATCTTCTATTGTTCATTAATGGAGAAAAACAACAACTAATGTTGTATACAAGGAAATCTTAAAAGTAATCTATCGCTTTAAATGTGTAACTGCTTCTGTGCGAAGGCAAGGCAGGTAGCTAGTTGAGTTATATCAAGACAACGACGAGCCCTTGAATTGCTGATTGAAACCGAGTGCAGAGCCTGACTGACGAGGGGGAGGCCACTCCTCATTCTGCTATTCCCACTTCGCACACTCACACGTCAATTTCGCATTGTTCCATGTAAAAAAATATAAAGAAATTATTTTCTGGGCTTGTAGGCCCAATTACTAGCGGTTGCGAAGGGCAGCCCTCTAAGCCCGGCTGTCTTCAATTTTACATGGAGAAGTTTGCACAAATCAGAGACACGGTTGCACTGTGTTGATGCATGGAGAGTAGGAGCTTGATATCGATCATCAGTGATGTGCACTTAGGGCGGTCAACCAGGTGGCAGATTCCCTGTCAGTTCTTTGCCTTAAACGTCTTCAAAGAACTTGGAAATTTATTGAACGTATCAATTATTCCGATCCCTACTCGCTGTCCTATAAGTGAACATTTGCCCCAATTTGTCCTCTTGAATTCCAAGTTTATTTTCGTATTATGTCTTTTGTACTTTTATAAGCAGCATTCAAGCTTATTCGTCTACTGCATCTCTCCAGTGAAAGCTCGAAACATTTACAATTACATTAAAAATTAAGAGTAAAATATTTCCACCTTTTCAGTACATAATCAAGTAATGTGTGTTACATTACGGAAGAAGCATTTATTAGAACTAGTAACGACCTATTTTTTAAGGTCATCATAAGCCAAACTGCGAGTTTCACAATGTATCTGATAGTTCACAGAAATTGTAAAAAAAGTCGTGAAAACACAGTGGTTTGACATTATAAAGGTGAAAAAGTTAAATTGTGTAAAAGTTTTGGATAATGCATAAATTGATGCACTTAGCTGTTGTTAAAGGAAAAATTCAAGAATAATAATTTGGGCATTGAAGATTTCCGTAACAACCACCCAGAACAAACTGTGCTGCTTTTCCAGTATCAAGTAGCCCTGGTGTGGGTCCAATACTCTTACCAGAGACCCCTGAATGCTCTCATAGCCGTGTGAAGACATCTGTAACCTGTAAAAAAAGAAAAACACCTAAAAGTACGGTTCAGCACGTCGCCAGTCTAGCCAGGACGAGTACGGACTAACTAGCCGACGGCAGAGTGCCGGTATTAGAGAAACTTGCAATCTACGTTAGAATCGGGAGAAGCGAGGACTGCATTAAGATAACTTGCAAATTTCAAGTTTTTATGGATTTAAACAGAATTTAGACAAATGTTTATGCATTTCTAAATATTTTCAGTGTCATTTGATAGAATCTGATGATGTTCTTTAAAGGCGAGGTATAAGAAGTTTTCAAATAGTTGATAAATTTATTTACTGAAAATTACTTTGAGCAGGCTGCAGAACACATACACACAACGCTCAACAAGAACTCCACTCCACCCTGCGCGGCAGCACCGGCTTTTCACTGTAGTACCACAGAGCTGTACAATCCCAGTTCCACTCTCCAATTGCTCAAAGAATATTTTCATCTATCACTTTTTCAAGTGCATATTAACCATTTAGCATTAACTTATGAATCGGAATTAACTATACAATTGTGTGCGACACTCTCATCTCCACGCGAGTATACGAACAAAACAGAAGTAAGCGAGTTAGTCGCAATTTGCTTTACGTCCCGACACAGGTATGGCTTACGGCAGTAGGAAGGAAGTGGCCTTAAGGTACAGCCCCAGCATTTGCTTGGTGTGAAAATGGGAAACCATTTTCAGGGCTGCTGAGAATGGGTTTGAACCCGAATGCAAGCTCATAGCCGGGTGCCTCTAAACAAAACCAGAAGCGCATTCTACATTAATAAACTTCAAAGCTGAAATTTACCAGTCAGAAGAAATACATGACTGAAAATACAGAAATTAAAAATGGTATCTGGAAAGTGTTTAGAGGCAGTTTATTTTCAATTACTTGTACTCTCCCATCAGCTGGAGTTGAGAGTTTACAACCACAATACAGTTTAACATTTGTTAAAACAAACACACACCTGAAATACAAAATTATGTACACAAAATAATAAATACTTAATTCTCCTCTGACCTCAGTACTACAGCTTTAAAAAAAGCAACCATTCCTCCGCCTATGGTTCTTTTTCTTTTTCCAGTCCCTGAGTAGTTTATCATACACAACCTTTGTAACACAATCACCAAAAATATTCTGGCCAGCAAATGATCTTAAAGCACAGTAGAGCTAATGCGAGTCTAACTTTGCCTTAAGGGGTACTCATATTTATGGATAAATTTCAGTTTCCTTTAGTTTTATCTTCCTACAAGCAAGCAGCCGCTGCTCAGGCCGAGGCGACGGGAGGTCTCGCGTGGGTCAAGTGTAACTCCAAGTAAGAGACAACAAGTGTTTTACTTTGAGAACTAGCAGCACGGGAATTTACACGCCTGTATTCAAACGTTGAATGTGGCTGATATTCTTGTAGGAAAGCAAGTGGCAGGAACGTGATGAACACAGAGAGTTTATTGGTGCTGTGGCGCCTATTCTATCAGGAAAAGTTCTTCCCGTGAACTAACATGCACCAAGTGTTTCACAGGACTTGGACTAAAAATCCAATTTCTCGAAAGCATCTCCGTTATGTACCATCGTACAATAACTCGTATACGATATGAAATAACGGAAATAACATATATATAGTAATTTTCTCCATCATGTGAAGAGTAAGCGAAAGTTGTTTAAAATGAACGATGTTCCAGTTCTAGTCCACAGATAGTAGAAGAGAAAATGGAAGAAAACTGTTCTGGTTTTCCTATAAACCCCCAGTCTATTCAGTGATTTTTAAATCATATGCATATATCAACCTTTTTCTAGATGAGAATGCTCTAAATATGAAGTTTGGTCGAGATTTATCCAGCCATTTAGCTGTGATGGTGGAACAAACAGACAAGAAAGCTAAAAACCACTGATATGGTCAAGTTGACTTAAAATGGATATATATCTGAAAAATTGGCAAAACAAACAAAATTACAGACAGTGAACCCCCCTACAACTTTATTCATATAGATTCGGATCTATTGGACACTTTCTGGGGATGTTTATTGTTGCATGGCGTTACACCTGTCGACTTCTTTTTCTACACCATATTGTTTGTGCAAAGATATATGCTGACAGAAGTTTCAATGGACTCAGATTTTATTTTAACTGCACAAAGAAAGTGGAAAATGACTAAAAACTAACGGTGCAACATTTATAGACAGAATGGGCAAATTTCACTTCGTCAACAGGCGTACCTCCGACCTTCCACCGTTGAGAGAGTGCCTTCAAAGACATGATTTAGAAAAATTCAGTTTCCATTTGTCAGTAAATTACAGGACATCTTTAATGTAATTTAAATATAATCTTACATTAAATTTCAATACATAAATCCAATAATGTTACCGTTTGCAGCAGTCCTCACCACCCTATCCTGTTGTGTCTATTCATGGAGACATCAAGCCCCTGGTTTCTGCCTAACTGTTTAATGATGAGTTTGATATCAAATCTCTCCACAGCTAGAAATGACAACTGACATTGAAGAAATTTAAGACAGAAAAGAAAAGAAATGAGATGATGTTTTAAGAAAGGATTTGAATGAGACGATGATACTGCCGGGTGTGAAAATGGGAAACCACTGAACACCATCTTCAGGGCTGCTGACAGTGGGGTTCGAGCCCAGTATCTCCTGAATTCAAGCTCACAGCTGTGCACACCTAACCGCATGGCCGACTCGCCCGGTAATGTAAAGTTTTAATTCTCACCCAAAAGTTATTATGGTATATTGATGAAATTTTGTCACTGGTCCATGATATTGAGAAAACGAGCTGATTATTTTAATTACAGATTGTGCCACAAGTGACTGATGATAAAGCATGATAAAGTTCCTGCATTCGAAGGGTAATAGTGCCTGCCAATTTCATGACGAGATGCTTTCAGTTTATTGAAATGGTTGCCCATTTTATGACATTATATTTAGGCGGAAAAGGAATTTCCAAAATGGTCACATATCCGTCACAGATACGCCATGACCAGTGAGACCATTGTGGAAGGACAATGCTGAAGAAAGTTGAGTGTTCAATCCTCGCAGAGAGACGATCATGAATGTAACTGGTCTCAGTTATGGTACATCCATACATCTTCGTTATAGACCACTGTGCCTTTCAGTTATGGCAGTGTGTGAAACTGCACATGTCTGCATGCTGGGTTCCCTTTCCCGACACAATAGTCGGATAACCATGGATCTATCAGCAGGAGCATGCAGATTCCCTTCCTCCCAAAAGTCAGCTGCAAAGGTCATGCTGTCAGTTGTTATGGAGCCATGCTCACAGATTACCTTACAAATGGACAAACCATCAACGGAGCACACTACAGCAACAAACTGAAAGATGCTCTGGAAAAGAAAGGCTCATAATGCACCAGTTCATTCATCTCAAGTTGGAGTTGACAAAGCAAGGGCATGTGGTTTTGTGATCTTGCAACATCTACCACCAAGCGACTTCTCTTGTTCCCAGATATGAAAAGTCCATTGCAGGATCGCCAATTTGATGACTCAAATGACTTTCTTGAAGTATTATTATTATTATTATTATTATTATCATCGTATGGCATTTACAAGCATAATCTGTAAAAATATACAATTAACATACACATTAAAATATAGAGGTAATTAAAGTAGAATGTCCAGCTTCGACAACCAGTCCACTGCACTTGGTGTCAATTCATGCAGAGTCCGTAAACCGTCCTTAAATGCTGACAGTGGACAGCTCTCAACAACACGGCACCACACTCACACGCAGCACTTTCACAATATCCCCACTTTTTCAACATATATCGGCACCTGCCGTGGCTTGTTCTGAAACGGTTGAGTTTTGACCACTCCTGTCGAGGAAGATCGAAACCTGGCACTTTCTTCGTTGGGTCTTTAATCAGAAAGGCGTTAGTGGGTGGACATTGTTCCCATCGCTCTCCATTCTGCTGTTACACTGAATTTTTCATAGGAGTGTAGATCAGCCCAGAGTGGATTCCTGGATTTTAACCTCATCACAGGTGGATCTCGTAAGGCATTGAACAAAAGTGAGTTCCTGTGTGCAAAGGTCTTCTTGAGCAACTGTACTTTTGCTGCTTTTCTCCTCAGATCTGGAGGAGCAATGTTTGCTAAAACAGGCAGCCACTGAGTAGGAGTCGACCTCACTGTACCAGTAACAACTCTCATGGTTTCATTGAGCTGTACGTCAATCTTGCTCGAATGTACGCTGTTTTCCCACACAGGAGCGCAGTACTCACCAGCCGAGTATACTAGAGAAAGTGAAGCAGTGCGAAGAGTGTTTGCATCTGAAGTGCAAGAGTGGTTTACAATAACTGCATTTGGAGGGTCAAGAAATGCTGCGGAAAATATGTAAATCTGGATGGTGACTACGTAGAGAAGAGTCGACAATACAATCAAAATAAAATTTTTATTGATTTTTTTGAAAAGGAATAATTAGACCCCTTTCTGTATGTCCATCCACATCATCATTTCCTCTTGTCCACTTTATTCCAGGTTGGGCTACTGTGGTATCCATCAGTCTTCTCCTCCAGCTGCAGTTCCTGTTCTGTCATCTTTCCACTGCTCATCCGTTTGGTCTCTATATTAACATTCAGTTTATCCACATACAGTAACTGCTTTCCTCGTGTCCTCATTTTTAACTCACGGGAACGGTACGAAGTCAGACGGCGAATTTTGATTTGAGTTTTACATATTCGTGAAGGTCTTTATAAGCTCAAACAGGTAGTGGAGGTCTAATTTTTTGCTGATCCTTTTTAAGGGAGCATTTGGGAGCTCCAAGTTGGCGGTGCATGCCCTGAATCGTACAGTATATGCCGGCACACGTCAACGCTCACAGCCAGCAGTCGTCTTGCCTCGCCTTTCCTCTCCACTATCCCCCACCACGTAAGGCTGCCTACAGTTGTGTACTGACGTTAGTTTGGATGTTTCACGAGTTCAATAGAAATGGTTTACAAATCCCTACTTATCATACAAATAATACATAATAAAATATCATCTGCATCATCATGACAATTCCAAGTGTTCAAGAAATTACTTTATTCTAACACAGTCTGGCATTGGTTCATTGTTCATGGCATGATGGTGAAAATCTAGCACAAAATGTGAATAACAAAACACAAGAAAACAATGTGCGCACCTTATAAATGAAAATTTGGTTCAATCATTTCCAGCACACAGTTTATCAGTGAAATCATGAAAATGACTTTGCGAGAGAGTACGAAATTGTGGTATATCGTCAGTAATGGAATAATCACCCGCTTTTCAAGCATATTTCACATTGGTACAAAACAATCAGCTTGTAATTGATTATGCGCTAGCATTTGACTAGTTATCATGAAAAGTCTGTTTTTTGGTTTTAATTTTGACTGGCCATGTAAATTCCTTACTCTGCAAATGTTATCCATTCAACGGACTAGATATTTTAGTTGTTGGAAGAGTCCAAGTTCACACGGCTGGCAAAGATACGTAGTTCCTTTCTGTATGTATTCAATTTGTACAAGTTTGTTTGTCAGAGATTCAAGTTGTGCATTTTTGCCCTGGCCACTGTAATTCCTGTAATTACGGATGGAAAATGTTTTGGAACCAGTCACGTACATGGAAGACAAACAATCAATGACAACATATTTATTGTACCTCCCATTAATTTCTTGGAAAACAATCAAGAACAAATGTCCCATTTCTCCGGCTTTGGAAATGTGATGTTGCACTGTGTGGGAGTGCGTAAAACTATTTCAGCAAACAACCATAGCAAGAACATCTTTCACTCCACGAAAATCATCTTATCTGTGTTGCCATTTAGTACTCGAATCGGGACTGGTCAGAATTCCAGGTATTTCTCTTTCTCTTCTTGCAATTCATTAATGTATGTTACACACTTTTTAGCCAATTCATGTCGTACTTCGTCGTCTGTTTTAAACATTTTTCCGACTAGTTTGGTTACTTTTCGGAACCAAATTTTCAAACGCCTTTTAAGGTTTGTCAAGTAGGAGTCACTCTGGAGAGTGTGTTTGGGCCAATACAACTCTCTACCCTCACCAATCCAGCGCTCAATGTTAGATTTTTTGACATAACACATCCTTGCCTTGGTGAACTCTTCTTTCACATAAGCTCGAACCATTACACATTTCCCAATTTTCCATTGTGTTTAATGTGGTTGACGATTCCGTAACTTTGTCTCAGAGTCTTCTTATACTTCTGTACAGTGTACATAGGTCCTCGTTCTTTTATTTTTTTATACATGTACAACACTGATTTGAAATCATAATCTTCCACTGACTTACAGGGTCTTCCTCGGCCATCACAAGACGTTATCTTCGTTAAAAAAATCCCCGTGTTTGGACTTATTCCTCCAGAATAAGTTCGCTTTTTTCCTCCGAAATTGCATCAAACGTCGTCTTTATTTGTGTGTACACGATTTGCTCTTCATCAGAAAGCTGAATAGCTTCCTCAATATTAACACCGTGGGCATTACTAAGAGCTGCAATGATGTTCAAGCGGTCATAACAAAGCAAAGAATTCAATGCGATTGCCTGTATGTGGAATAGCCATCAGTCGTGGAGAACTTGACTCGCCGTCCCATACACACAACTGTAGGCAACCGCATGTGACGGGGGATAGTGAAGAACCGAACGAGTGGAGAGGGAATGCGAGGCAGGATAGCCGCTGGCTGTGACCGCGCACTGCCAACTTGAAGCTCCCAAATTGCTCCTTAAAGAGGACCAGCGAAAAATTAGACCTCCGCTACCTGTTTCAGGTTAAAAAGACGTTCACAAATATGTAAAAATCAAATTCACTGTCCGACTTCGTACCGTTCCCTCGTCAGTCTCTTACACTCCTCAGTTGCCTTTATGTGACAGGCCTAGTCAATGGTCTGTTTGTATATCTTTATTCCAGAGCAGGTTTCTTACACTGTGGTAGAAAGCTGACTTCTACATCTTTTTTTAACAAGTTCACTTCGTAGGTAATTAAAGCGCTCTACTACTTCTAGATCACAACCTCCTCCTCCTCCTCCTCTGGTCATTCTACTCTTCTCTGCACTGATCTTCATTTCCCATTGTCCACTCCGTTCCTGAGACTCGTCCTTCTCCCAGATCACAATATCAGCAGCACCTTCATTTTCTTTCATATGGTTTTTTCCTTGCTTCCCTCATAATCTTTCCACATAGTACACAAATTATCTCTGTATTCTCCTCGCAGAAGGCTGCGAACCATCATGGAGTAGTTGTCCTATTTTGGGTTTCCCGTAATGAGGTTGCCATATCGTGACAGAGTGAAGAAAAATCTGTCATGTTAGAGGCAAATTGTACAAAAAAATATGAAAATCTTAAAATTCGCATTGAGTGTCCATCTCTAGGTAGGCTTATTGTAATTAGTGAAAACTGTAGTGTAAAACAGATCTGACAGTAATAGACAACCAGTTAAACTGCATTCATCACAGAATGGACAAATCAATGAGGTGATGACAATATATTTATTTTATTTTACATTTTATGGCCAACATAGGACCACTCCAGTTAATTATAGAAGGAACTTTATTGGCCATTTCACCTTCTCTTTGAAGGTTGTACTGTTTGGCTCTTGTGATCTGAGCAGTACTTTTTCATTTGTTCTGATTGTAATTTTCTCAATTTATTCATCTGAACTCTCTATAGCCCTTTTATGTATCATTTTTACTGAAAATTTGCAAGTCTTCAGAAGGGTGTTAATTTTACTTATGTTCTGTGCATCTGCTATCTTGAGTCCAATTGCTTTGAGATCTTCTTTCCAAGATTTCTCATCACTAGTTGTCATAAAATCTTATTTCCTGGCAGTCACAAGATTTGAAAGAAACAAGAGATTCTTCTTCACTGTGCTGGTGAATGGATCAATCTCTCGACAGATAGTTCCATTAGGAAGGATTCTTCAGACTCTAACCTGGTATCAAGTTCTTACAATTCTTCTTTCGGTTTTGAGGAGCTGATCAGTTGTTTCACTTTAAATTTGGAACAGTAAGTGGCTTTCGGGAGAGTTGCAGCTTAGAAATTGGTTTTTTTTCATTTGGTCGTTCTAATTGTCAATGTTTCTTTTTCGTTTAACTTGTATGACGATTTCTCCTAGATATTTAAATTATATACATATGTTAATTTTTTGATCATTTATGAAAACATTTATGCTTAGTTGGTATGAAGGGCATGATCTCAGTTTTCTCGATGGATATTTGAAATCCTATTTTTGGGGTAAATTTTTGGAGACTGGTGATCTGGGCACAATCTTCTTTCAAGTCAACGGCTGAATCATCTCCAAATCCCGGACAGTTTATTCTTATTGAGTTTTGCTCCAATTTTGATTTTAAATGGGATTGCCATCTGTCGAATAATAATAATGGCGCATGGCTTTTAGTCCCGGGAGTGTCCGAGGACATGTTCCGCTCGCAAGGTGCAGGTCTTTCGATTTGACGGCTGTAGGCGATCTGCACATCGTGATGAGGATGGAATGATGATGAAGAAAACACATGCACCCAGTCTCCGCGGCAGCGAAATTAACCAATGATGGTTAACATTCCCGACCCTGCCGGGAATTGAACCCGGGACCCCTGTGACCAAAGCCCAGCACGCTAACCATTTAGCCATGGAGCCGGACTCCATCTGCCAAAGTTTTGTGATGTAATACAGAGTAATAATAATAATAATAATAATAATAATAATAATAATAATAATAATACGTCCTTAGCTGCCGAGTTAAGTGGTGCCATCTGAGCGGCATGTCTACCAATTTTGACATTCCATTTGAGCTGCTGTCTAGCAATGAAAAAATCTACAGGATATTTTTTGTGGCTATGTTAATGTAATTTTCTGGGGCAACATTGAATGCACTGCCAGAAATCTTCATGACAATAACATGGAGTGCCAAGATTTTTTACTTGAAAAACAGACTACGTAAGCCAGGACAAAACCCGTGAACTCGGACACTCTACCACTAATCTACCAAAGTACGTAATCAGCAGGTTTAAGAGATCTTTCGCAACTAGAGAATTTGATGGCGTCTCAATTGTTTCCATGTTAGGTTTCCCTTCTTTTTGTTTGACCGCTCTTGGTCAGATCTTATTCTCTCTCTCTTTCTTTCTTTCTTTTTGCTAATAGTTTAATGTCGCACTAACACAAAGATTTTTGGCAAGAAAAACACACACAAATACGGTGAGCTACTGGACTGTGGAGGGTTGTTTGAAGAACATGCAAGCTTGTAAAGGCATCACTCGAGGAGCATGAGAAGTAATTAGCAAGACTTCTAGACAAAAGTGATGTCGATTAGAGCGATAGTGCTAAGTGATGAAGACCCTTATATACGAGATGACAGTGCTGGTACCTCTACTGATGGCTCGAAGGATTGCAGTGACTCGACTTAGACTCCAAACGAATCCCATTTACAGATACCTCTCGTTATAAACCACACTAAGAGACTACACCTAAGAGTGAACTTTTATTATTTTCAATTATTCACGACTGATGGGTTATCAATTGAAATTGTGCACAAAACTAATTGGTATGTCAGTGTAAACATTCACAAGGTTATGCGCCTAAATGGTCATCTCCAAAGTGAAGAAGTGACCGGGAAGTGAAGGGGTGAGTGTGTTGAGAAGTAAAGCACCATTACCGCTGACATTGCACATGATATTGCATTATACTTTTATTATATTTATTTTGTATAGTTTGATTTTTATAAATATGCTGCCCATATGTTTGTGCCTCTATAAATGGAGCTGGAGAGGCAAGCGTGTTCACGATGAAATGGAGGACAAAGGACGTACATCATCATCATAGACTGCCGGCCTCTGTAAATTTTCTAAACGTCTCCACAATCCTCTATTTGCAACTAGTATTGTCGCCCCATTTAGTTTTATACATCTTATCTTTAAACTGGTAAGAAACTGAGTCTAACCATCGTCGTCTTGGTCTACCTCTACCTCTCTTACCCTCCATAGCAGAGTCCATTATTCTTCTAGGTAACCTATCCTCCTCCATTCGCCTCACATGACCCCACCATTGAAGCCAGTTTATGTATAAAGCTTCATCCATCGAGTTCATTCCTAACTTAACCTTTAACTCCTCATTCCAAGTATCCTCCTGCCATTGTTCCCACCTATTTCTACCAGCGATCATTCTCGCTACTTCCATGTTAGTTACTTCTAACTTATGAATAAATATCCTAAGTCCACCCAGCTTTCGCTCCCGTAAAGCAAAGTTGGTCTGAAAACAGACCGACGCAAAGATAGTTTCGCCCAGGAGCTAACTTCCTTCTTACAGAATACTGCTGATCACAACTGCAACTCACTGCGTTAGCTTTACTACACCTTGATTCAATCTCGCTTACTATATTACCATCCTGGGAGAACACACAACCTAAATACTTGAAATTATCGACCTGTTCTAGCTTTGTATCACCAATATGATATTCAATTCTGGTGAATTTCTTACTTACTGTCAAGTTAGTCTTAGAAAGGCTAATTTTCATTTACCATACTCATTGCACCTATTTTCAAGTTCCAAGATATTAGACTGCAGGCTTTCGGCACAGTCTGCCATTAAGACCGAGTCGTCAGCATAGCCCAGACTGCTTGTTACATTTCCACCTAACTGAATCCCTCGCTGCCATTTTATACCTTTCAGCAGATAATCCATATAAACTGCGAACAGCAAAGGTGAAAGATTACAGCCTTGTCTAACCCCTGTAACTACCCTGAACCAAGAACTCATTCTACCATCAATTGTCACTGCAACCCATTTGTCAACATAAATGACTGATTGATTTTAATAATCTACTCTTAATCCCATAATCCCCCAGTATGGCGAACATCCTTTCCGTCTGTACCCAGTCATATGCTTTCTATAAATCTATGAAACATAAACAACTGCCTATTCCTCTCGTAACATTTTCCAATTACCTGGCGCATACTGAATATCTGTTCCTGACAGCTTCTCTGTGGCCTGAAATCACACTGGTTTTCATCCAACTTCCTCTCAACTATTGACTGCACCCTCCCTTTCAAGATGCCAGTGAATACTTTGCCTGGTATACTAATCAATGAGATACCTCGATAGTTATTGCAATCCTTCCTGTTCCCTTGCTTATAGATAGGTGCAATTACTGCTTTTGTCCAATATGAAGGTACCTTACCAACACTCCATGTTAATCTTACTACTCTATGAAGCCATTTCATCCCTGCCTTCCCACTATACTTCACCATTTCAGGCCTAATTTGATCTATTCCTGCTGCTTTATGACAATGGAGTTTATTTACCATCCTTTCCACTTCCTCGAGTGTAATTTCACCAACATCATTTTCCTCCTCCCCATGAGCTAAGTTGTTCGCGACACCACCAGGAAGATTTCCTTTTACGTTGACAAGATTTACAAAATATTCCCTCCACCTGTCAAGTGATTCCCTGGGATCTATTATGAGTTCACCTGAATTACTCAAAACACTGTTCATTTCCTTTTTCTCTCCCTTCCTAGGATTCTTTATTACTGTCCAGAAAGGTTTCCCTTCTGCTTGACCTAGCCTTTCCAGGTTATTACCAAAATTTTCCCAAGACTTCTGTTTGGTCTCAACAACAGCTGTTTGTTTCGCTCTGTTTCATCTACGTACCAATCCCTGTCTGCCTCGGCCCTTGTTTGGAGCCATTTCTGATAAGCCTTCTTTTTACGTTTACAAGCTGCTCTCACTTCATCATTCCACCAGGATGTTTGCTTGTTCCCCACAGCATCCCTGTATACCACCCATTCTCTTTCTATATCCTGAACCTACTTACTCTCTACTGTTCGAAACTTCTCACTGAGGATTAATAATTTAATTTTCCTGCATATAAAACATAGTAAAGAAAAATATTGAAAATACTGCTCAAATGTGAAATCTTAGCGGATTCTAGTCAGTGGTGCTAAAGTGCAACTGTCCGCTGCATACTTCTAAAACAGTTTGTTTGCGAGTTGTGATTGTCAAGTTTTCTGATTATAATGAGCAGCACATCAACATTCAGTTCTGCTTCAAACTGGGAAAAATGCATAGAGAGACCGAAGAAAGAGCAGCAGGTCGATTCGAAGGTGAAAGTGTAATACCAATATAATGGTTCGTTATTGGACATTATGAATTTTCCAGCTAACTCATTCCTGGTTGCCAGCATTTTGCCTCAGTGTGCTAAGTTGGGCTCATTAGTTGGCTAGTGCATACCATGGAGGCTGCTTGGAGCCACCAGCAGTGAGACTTTGTCTCATTTTCAAACATTGATGCCTGCCTGGCCATCAGATGATACAGTGTATTCGACTGTTTTTTTTTTTTTTTTTTAACATCAGCGGTATTTTGCAACATACATTCCTATCTGAGGGTCAAACATCGAGTCATACTTTTGGAAGGGGGAAAACCCCCCCACCTTTCTGGAGTCTCCACCATGACAACAGATCGCTTTTAATTTGTGAATTTTGATTAACATGAAGATGATACCGCTTTCCCATCCACTCTATGCACGTGGCCTAGCCCCAGCAGAGTTTTTTTCCTATTCCCCCAAACCCTAAAAGGACAACGATTTCAGTCATCTGAAGTCAAGCTGAAATCACAGGCAGAGTTGTGCGCATTATCCCCCGAACTGCCTACAAGGACTTCTTCCATACGTGCAAACAAAATGTTCTTTAACAGGCCTCATATTTGTATTGCATAATGTCTCTGCAATTTAGGAATAGAATGCTGTCAATTTCTTTGCAACAGATGTACTAAGGTGCAAATACATATCAAGAAAGATACTGGAAACATTATTTAGAAACCCATGCAGGTGGATACTGCAAGAGGCATACGCCAAAACCTTGTGTTAACATTTTCATGAGTCTAATTTTCCTGTAAGGAATAATACTTGAAGGGATAGTGAAATACTATGCCAAGACGTGCAGACAAGCAAGTTTGTTCCAGATTACGCAGTAAGTTTCCAGCCTCTTGGCATAAAAACCAGATCAGCTGCAAAGTTTCCAGTAATAACGTGAACGTAACAGTTCAAGAACCAAGTTTTATTCAGAGCAACTGCACAGACATAGTGCATTCTGGAGGAGATATCACTCAAAAGTCACTGTTCCAATGGCTTTCTTCTTATTAGCTGCCTCTGTGGATCAGTTGGTAGTGTGTTGGCCTCCGGATCCCAAGATAGCGGGTTCAAACCCGGCAGAGGTAGTCGGATTTTTGAAGGGGGGAAAAAAGTCCATCAGACACTCCATGTCGTATGATGTCGGCATGTAAAAGATCTCTGGTGACACATTTGGTGTTTACCCGACAAAATTCATTAAATCTCAGCCATAGACGCCCAAGAGAGTTTCGGTTTACTCTGTCTGCCATCTAGTGGGCCTAGAGTAAAACGGAACGTCGAAATTGACGAGCAGACAGCCAGATGGCGTCAAATTGAAATGTCTGCACACGGTAGCCGAGGCCATACGATTATTATTATTATTATTATTATTATTATTATTATTATTATTATTATTATTATTATTATACTGACAAAGTAATTAAATTCCATTGTTTTGTAACAAGACTTCAAGGGGAACATTGGAGTCTTTATTCACAAATTGGAAATGCCGATCAAACTCCAGTTTTCTTTGTCGTGCAAATAAACCCAATTGGTGTGTCGAGCGTTCTAGTAAGAGATTCACAGTGATGCTGCCTGTGACTACTGAAGGCAGAAAGCTCCCACCATATTTCAACAATACAGTTTATTCCAAACAGACTACCTGAAGGAGGAGGAAGGACAAACAAAAGCAACTTTAATGAAAGACAGTACGAGAACGACGATTAAGACATCTTCCGTGGCCACTTGAAGTCAATGCCGTGAACGAACAAACAAATCGCAAGCAATGTTCTAATTCAGCACTGATAAGTCATTCAAACTGTGACCACAAGATAAGGGCAGTAAAATCAAACTGCCATGGGGCTAGTCACTCCTGATATAGTGGAGAAGAGGTTAAAACTGGAATCTCTTCTGCTAAGGATGGTGAAAGAATACCTTCTTTGGGAAGGACAGAGTGACAAAATTGAAGACTCAGAGTAGCCGAGTGACTATTACACTTTGCGATCTTAAGAAAATAACAATTAAAGTGAAGATGCCATGGAGTCTCATGAATATAGAATATATAAGGGAAACCCTGGTAAGAGAGTCATGATGAATGTACCCTTCCTGGGGACAGGGTTCGCAGTACACCACAAACTAGTTGCTAGCATACTTGGCTTCTATTCAGGTCTAGCAATAGGGGATACTCTCTGGTTATCTTCCATGCTCGAACCAATGACTCTAACAAGAAAACAAAAGAGACTAAAGATCAGTATTGGGACACCCTTGAGGAAACCCTAGACCACATCCCACATCATCATACGACAATACTGCTAGGAGATTTCAGTGCTCAGATTGGGAGAGAACAGAAATACCGGAAGATTGTAGGAAGATACCCCGCTCATAAGAGAACCAACAAGAATGGGGAACGGCTAATCAGTCTGTGCACCAAGTATGGATAACTCTTGAAGTCTACGGCTTTTAAACGCCTACCTAGGAAGGCCATGATGTGGTGCAGCCCAAACAGCATGATGGGCAAGTTCCAAATTTACCACGTAGCAATAGACAAGAAGCACCACTGCGACAATATGAACGTGAAGGTTTTACGAGGAGCTAACATAGACTCTGATCATTACCTGTCCATGGTTAAGATGAATCTGAAACCACTGTATAAGACCAAGGCTATGCTTATGAAGAAAAAGAAGATTCCTAGGTTTGATATCACCAAACTTAACGAAGACAATGCAAGTTACCAAGAGAGCCTGTACCAACACATCAATAGGATTAACACCACTACAAAATGTGACCCACTTCGGGATGCTATAACAGATGCGCCTCAGAAGACGATCCCCAACAGACCTAAAGGAAACAAGCACTCATGGTGGTCTAACGAATGTGATGAAGCTAGAGAAAAATGAAATGTCGTATGGCTTTTAGTGCCGGGATATCCCAGGACGGGTTTGGCTCGCCAGGTGCAGGTCTTTCTATTTGACTCCCGTAGGCGACCTGCGCGTTGTGATGAGGATGAAATGATGATGAAGATAACACATACACCCAGCCCCCGTGTAATTGGAATTAACCAATTAAGGTTAAAATCCCCACTTCGGGATGCTATAATAGATGTGGCTCAGAAGACGATCCCCAACAGACCTAAAGGAAACAAGCACTCATGGTGGTCTAACGAATGTGATGAGGCTAGAAAAAAATGAAATGTCGTATGGCTTTTAGTGCCGGGATATCCCAGGACGGGTTTGGCTCGCCAGGTGCAGGTCTTTCTATTTGACTCCCGTAGGCGACCTGCGCGTCGTGATGAGGATCAAATGATGATGAAGACAACACATACACCCAGCCCCCTTGCCATTGGAATTAACCAATTAAGGTTAAAATCCCCGACCTGGCCGGGAATTGAACCCGGGACCCTCTGAACCGAACGGCAGTACGCTGACCGTTCAGCCAACGAGTCGGACATGAGGCTAGAGAAGCCAGGTGACTAGCATGGCTCAAATGGAACCATCATAAAAACGAAACCAACCTACAAGCCTTTATTACACAAAGAAAGAACACCTCCAGCATCATAAGAGGGGCGAAAAGAAAATACAACAAAGAACTGATTAAGCAAGCTGAGGAGGATTTTGGAAGAAACAACTCCAGAGACTTATATAAAGGTCTAAAACAACAGACGACCCAGTTCACACCCCAAACTTTACACTTCCAGAGAACAGACGGATCACTGTGCCTCAATGATGATGACTGCATCAAGACCCTAGCTGATTATTTCCAAGGACTTTTGAATGCTGAAGAACCTGCGCAGCGCCTCCCAGTTAGAGAACCAGCTAACCTGGGCACCAAATACATCCCTCCTCCCACCTATGAAGAGGTAAGAGAGACCATTCAACTTCTCAAGAACAACAAATCTCCTGGAGAAGACAGAATAGTGGCAGAAATGTTGAAACAAGCTGGTGAGCAAACATTCAGGCACATACAAAAAGTAATCCTGGACATATGGGCTAAGGAAAGGCTCCCAGATGATTGGACATCAGCTGTTATCCATCCAATCCACAAGAAGGGAAGCAAAACAGATCCCAGCAACTATAGAGGAATATCACTCCTTTCAGTATCGTATAAAGTCTTTTCCAAGATTCTGGAACAGCACATAACAAGACAACTGGATAAAGAATTGGGAGAATATCAAGCAGGGTTCAGAATTGCAAAGTCTTGTGCTGAACAGATACAAAATCTGAAGACCATCCTTCAATATAGCAAGAAAAGATGCCGACAGTGGGTAGCTATCTTTGTCGACTTTCAGAAGGCATACGACTCCGTGGATAGGATTACACTCTTCAACACCTTAACCCATATGCACCCACCCGCCCTTTGCTCTGACATTGCTAGGAATCTGCCAACTTTTTAGTATGCAACCTGGGAGTTGCAAGCTTTCGGTTAAAACAGTATTATCACGGGACCTGTTTTATATTATTGAGAAATTCTACACTATTGCTCATGACACAAAAAACAGAACAATACAGAAATATAACACATAAAAAAATCCCTTTAAAATCCAAAATTTTTCATTAACTTCTCTCACCTCGGGAGTTCTTTAGTGTGTGTTATGGCCTTAATTATACGATAAGAGCCTAACATTTGCCTGATTTTAAAATAAGGAAATAATAGGAAACGAATACGACATGAGCCTAACATTTGCCTGATTTGGAAATAAGGAACTAATGGGAAACAAATCGCGAGTAAGTGAATGATGAGATTCGAACCTATATCCCAAATACGAACTTACAGCCATATGTCTCACTCTGTATTATTATTATTATTATTATTATTATTATTATTAAGATTCAGTCTGAGGATCAGTGGTAAAGTGTTCACATCCAGGTACCAAGATCGTAGGTTCAAATTCAGCAGTCGCAATCGGATCTTGAGGGGCGGGAGAAAGTTCACTTGGCATTCCATGTTTAGTTTATTGCCTTTCTTATATGGCGGGGCTCAGGCTATGAAGCCTGCTATTATGCCAAACCATATTATACAACAGCTTTATACAATTTACAGAATAATGTACATAAAATCATTTTTACATATATTTCTAAAAATCACTAAAATTAATTTACTTAACCTCTATAATTTTGTATCCTTATTGATAATTAAGAGCTAATTATTAAATTCTTACGTTAGTAACATCTACTTTTTACATATTTGTGTACCACATTAAACATTTCCTTTTAAATAACTTCCGATTGCCTATGCCTCTAATTTCAGCTGGGATTGAGTTCCAGGAACGTATGGTAACAGGTATGAATGAGTTGTTGTACGAGTTGCTGTGGTGAATGGGAATGGACAAGAGGGAACGTGTGGATGACCTTGAGGGAGCTCTATCGGAAGGGGAGAGGTATTTAAAGTCTGTTCTAAGATAATCTGGTTTGCTCGTTTGCAGAATACTGTGGAGAAGGGAAACAGCGTGTTATTTACGTCGTTCAGTCAATCTTAGCCACGACAGCTGAGAGAGGAAAGGGCTAATATGAGTTTGGATTGGGATATTTAATACGAATCAAGCACAAGCATTGTAGGCTCGCTGTAGTCGACATGAAAGTGTTTTGCTCATACTATTATAAACTACATCTCCGTAGTTAAACACTGGAAATATTAGACTCTGTACTAATAATTTTCTTGTGTTTCTTGGAAGGAAGTCCCTCATCCTTTTTGCAGAATGTAATGAGTAGAATACTCTTTGAAAATTTTTTGTGATGTGTTCCGACCAACTTAAATATTTATCGAATACTACTCCAAGGTTCTTTACATGATCGCTAAATGTTACTGGTATTCCACTGAGCATAACACTGGGTATAGACGTGTTTTGTATTTTAGCATGAGATTTATACGTGCCAATTATGATGGCCTGTGATTTTGATGGGTTCACTTTCAGGCCATGTCTGCTAGTCCAGTCATTAACATTTGCTAGGTCTTCGTTTAAGTGATTGAATTGTTTAAGTCATTAGGCTTTGCGTGAATATATAACTGTATATCATCTGCATACAGGTGATATTTACAATTGGTCAGCGTCTCAGATAAGTCGTTCATGTACAGTGAGAACAAAAGTGGTGACAATACTCCTCCCTGAGCCACGCCCATCTTAGTGGTTTGCCACGAAGATGTATCGTTTCCCACTGAAACGCGCTGCTGGCGATCACTAAGATAGGAGTGTACCCAGGTTAAAGTGCTGTAAGAAAATTTCAGCGCCTTAAGTTTAGCGAGTAATATGTCTCTATCTACACAATCGAGGGCTTTGCTTAAGTCCAAGAGAACAAGTATAGTCATTTGTCCTTTATCTATCGCTAGTTGCATGTCATTTGTCACTTTAACTAATGCAGTGGCAGTACTGTGGTTTTGTCTGAATCCCGATTGATATTTGTCAAGTAAGTTGTACTGGATAAGATATTCAGTCATTTGTTTATGTACTATTTTCTCCAACAATTTTCCTAATATAGGAAGGATACTTACAGGACGATAATCTTCGGGACTGTTGGGGTTGTTGTTTTTAGGGAAAGGCCGGATGATTGCATGTTTCCAATTCGAAGGAAATACTCCAGTCATGAGTGAGTTATTAATGATATGTGTGACCGTTGGAAGTATGATGTCAATGATTCTTTTTAAAAGAGACAGGTTGATTCCATCATGGCCTGTGGACCCTGACTTTATTTCACTGAAGACTTCCCTAACGTCACTGGGGGTCACATGAGAAAAGTAGAACTGCTCGCCATTATGTCTTGTTTTTGAGGATATTCTGTTAATTACTGCTGCTTTGGTCCAATCGTCAATATGAGAGGATCGTGAGCTAAAGTATGAGTTTAGGTCAGCTAGTGGTACATTACAATTGTTGTCATTTGTCTTGTTTTTGCATAATCCCATTTCGCGAAGAGATTTCCAAATCTGACTAGAATTTTGAGTGTTCAAAATATCATAAGAGTGACGTATTTTAGCATTTGTAATTAACTGTGTTGTTCTGTTTCGGAGTTTTTTATACTTTCCGAAATTGTCAGATGTAGGATATTTCACGTAATAATTATAGGCTGCGTCTCTTCTTTTCATCTGGTCGCGTATTTCTTGGGACAGCCATGGGTTTGAAGGTCTCTTTACCCTAACAGTGCGTAGTGGTGCATGTCTGTCATACAGAGTCAGAAGTAGTTCGTTAAAATGATTTACTTTTCCTTCAATGTCATTTATGAACTGAATATTGTGCCATGGTGTGTTAAGAGCATCGTCAAAAAATGCGTCTTCATTAAAGTGTTTAAAATCTCTATATGTAATTAATTTCGGCTTGAATTTAGGGCACTTCAAGGAATATGCAGCGTAAACCATGTCATGTCGGGAAAGACCGGGAACGGGCATTTGTCCATGAGTTAGGATTCGGTTGGTATTATTAGTAATTATTAGATCGAGGAGCGTACGTGAGTTGGCAACATGGTGTGTAGGGTTAAGGGGTAGTATTGTCAAATTAATGGATGAAAACATCTCAGTCAATCGTTTTGTTTCGGTAGATTTGTTTGTCAAGTGTATTATAGTCTCCCATTAAAATCAAATGCTCATACCTGGTGTTAGATCATGTAGGGCTTCCTCTAGATTTGCGATGTTACCAGTCTTCGGTGGACGATACACCACACCAAGCAAGCACTTCGTCCCGCGAACTATGAGCTCAACGAACAAGAATTCAGGGCTATTGGAGAACTCACTGGGGGATTTTAACATCACCTTATACTTCACATCATCCCGTATATACATACCGACTCCTCCGCCGAGCTTACCGCTCCTGTCATTCCTAACTAATGAATAACCATTCATACTAACAAGAGATGAAGGGATAGACTGACGCAACCACGACTCGGAGAATAGTATGGCATGCAGGTTGCAGGCTGAGAATATTTCAGAGAATTCCGGGAAATGCGGGAGAATGCTCTGAGTGTTTACATGAGCTATTTGTAAGGAGGTAGGGTAAGGCGAAAGAATGTCTTGAAGGTGATTAGCGGTACTTAGGGTGGGGGCTGAGAGATCCAGGTAGTGACCTGCTTGGGACTGTGGGTTGGTGAGGCTGAAACTAGAGGCATTTGTTTCCTGGTTACTTGTTGCTGCCAACTTAAAATTTAACTGTAGATATAAAAGGAAAAACTACACTAGATAAAATTAAGAAACTAAAAATTGAAATTAATGATAAAAATGTAGGCTATAGCTACAGTTGAAATTCTGATTAAAGTTCTATACAGCGGTATTTAGTTTACAGAATGTCGGCTCATGGTTAGCGAATACGATCGAGATCTTCGCGGTTTGACACAGGTATTTTACGAGTTCCCTGCTTAACATAAATTATGCCATCCTTCGACCACACGTTCCGCACACTGAACTTGCTTATAGCGTCCTGTAGAAGCCGCAGTCTCTCTGGGGTTAGGTCCTCTCTAATTGTTTTATTTGTGCCCTTGAGTTTCTTTTTGTTTGTAAACATCGCATTTCTTTTCCAGTACGAAACAAACTTCACAATTATGGGTCTTGGACGGCCAGTTTGACTTTTCCCTACCCTGTGCGATCTGTCTATTTCGTCCACTGAGAGTTCCACCCCAATTTCACGAGCAATATCAATGACAATATTGTCGGTGTTTTCTCCTGCAGTTTCTTCCACACCAAACACACGCAAGCACTGTCTTCTTTGGTACTGCTCTAAACTGTCTGTTTTAATTTGCAGCTCTCTTTTTAATTCCCTTATGGTCGTGTCTCTTTCTTCCAGCGTACGCTTTAGTTCTTCGATCACACTCGTATTGAAATTTATGGTTTCTTTCAGTTGCTCTACAACTGTCTTCGTCACCTGATCTTGGATGAGGTTGGCAAGAGTGTTGAGAGTCTCCTTACTGCTCAGCGCTTCCTGCACTGCTTGCTTCACAATGGCTTCCATTGGCACCTCTTTAACTTTGGGGGGCATGGTTGTTTTTGTAGATATTTCGCTTCAGGTTTCACTGAACGCTTCACGAACACAATGACGTGAATAACTCTACTAGTTCGAGTAATGTATCACACTTGCGACTGTCAAACTGCTAAAATTCACCTCCTAATGCCGCACAAACCACGAGCCTCGTATTTCGTGACTATACGCTATCCGCCATCACTAACGATATTACTACGCAAAAGATCTCTGGTGATATATTTCGTGTTCATTCATGCACAGGATCACTAATAACTTCTTCCTCACTAACACTGCTGTATCAGAGCCTAAAACATCAAATATGCTTTGAATTTTGCTATTACTGAGCATTTCGCACGAGCAAGCGACTTCCTTCTCAGCCATCTTGTCAACAACAGAATACAGATTTCTCGATCGATATTTTAATCAATTCTCTTTGCCGAAGAAGCATACCAGAGCACTCTGGTGACACTTTGAGACACCAAGAACAGATTTCAATTAGAAATGTTTCTGGAAAAAGCCAACAGATGTCACAAATGTCTCCAATATGCGACCTTGCATCCCGGCGTACCAGTCCGCTTGTGGAGTCCTGGCCCAGCCGCTCGAGCGCTTACCAGTCCGCTTACGGGTGCATGGGGGTTAAGAGAACTGGGACTAAACAAAAAAATTAATAGGTTGGTGCAAGCCACCCTGCACAACACCACTTCCAAAGTTAAGTTTAGAGGTCAATTATCAGAGAGCTTCACAATCAAAACAGGGGTGAGGCAAGGAGATGGTATCTCATGCAAATTATTTAACTGTGTCCTGGAAAAGATCATAAGAGAATGGAGCAGGTCATTACCTGAGAACACCGGATTAAGGATGGAGTCTAAAGCAGACAACTTGAGGATTGCATACCTGGCCTTTGCTGATGACTATGGCTCTTGAACAAAGGAAAACTGTATGCCTCAAATCATTTATCAAAGAATGTGAAACTGAGACACTATAATGCAGAAATCAGACCATCAGCCCTCTATGCAGCAGAATGCCTATCCCTAACTATAAAGACCCCACTGAGAGCCCTGGAAGTGCAAGAACGGAAATTCCTGAGAAGAATAATAGGGCCAAGGATCCTACCAGATGGAAGGCGACGGTACAAACCCAACAATGAGCTCTACTAGCATCAAGAAAACCTCATAGATGCCATCAGGAGAAAACGTCCGACTATCTATGGACAATTATACAGAATGGATCCTAATAGATTATCCCATAAGATCTTCAAGGTTGCTAACAAAGGCAAAGCTACTGGATTCCGCTGGACCAAACAAGTGGACAAAGATCTTGCAGAGCTTAATATTGACCAAGCCGCCGTTACTGACAGGAATGCATACCGTTTAATGGTCAAAACTAAACCTTTCCTAACATCTCTTTCATCAGCTAGCCACAAAGGAGCCGGGAATTGGTCCAAGAAGCGCAGGAAAGAATTCAGCGAGAAAATGAAGGAATACTGGGCCAACAGGAAGGCTCAAGAGGCTGCTAAGAACACAATCCAGTACACCAAAAGGGGCAGACGACGACAAAAACACAGCTAGAACACAGGCACCGTGCTCCACAGATGGCCTAAATGCAAAGAAAAAAATTATCATAGGGAAATACAGTATCAGAAGATGTTAAATTCAGTATTTTTCTATTTTATGCAGCTACCAGCCATCTAACCGCTTATGACCATTACAATGCTGTGCTTGCCATCTAGCAGCACACGTTCCGATGCAAGACATTTTATCCCAAAAGGGAGTCAATTTAATGTGTGCGGTCCTCTTTCCCACCTTCACGGTGAGAGACCATAGTATTGTATTGTGAAGGTTAAGGATAGGTCATGGACCATCTATGCACTCTTACCTCCTAAAGAGAGAAGACTCCCCAGTGTGTTCTTGTGGTGCCGAATTCACCGTGCGCCGATCTCTCTGGGCTAAGACTGAGCCTTGGTCTGCAGGAAGCACTCGAACGCATATTAGACAACGACGCAACTACTGTTGATCTTTATGTGCGACAGTCGATTAATGTGCTGTTACTCAGGGAACGCACGTTCCCTTTTGATTTGTTAGTGATTTTTCAGCTTAATTCAATCATTTTTTGTTTTATTTGTACTGCGTTTCCAAATTTGTTCATTGAATAAATAATTTTGTTTAATTTTAAATTTATTTTCCACTTAATTTGTTCAAAGAGGATGATTACAAAGTTGTACTTCGTCTTAAAACAAAAATCACCACCACCACCACCACCACCACAACCATAGTTAAACGAGTTTTGTTTCTTATTACGTCGTAGTAAATAACTTAAAATAATTTTTTTTGCATTGGTTGGATTAAAGGTCGAACAAGGCATATCATTTTGTAATTATAACTCTACCAAACCAACCTATTTTTTCCACATAATCAAAAATTAAGAAAGAAAAAAAAGGGGGATCTTACAGGCGAGTAAATATGGTGTATTCTAAACATTAAAAAAAGGAGTATGTACAGGTAGACAAGTAGGACAGAGGAAAATACAAAAAAAAAAAATTTAAAAAATCAGAAAAATAACTTTTAGAAACAATTTTCTTTATTATAATTAAACAAAGTGAAGTGTTTAAGATTAATCAACAGGTGAAACTGGTCGGTCTCTACCACACATTACTGCCACTTTTCTTTTAAATCTAAAATTAATTTATTGTGGTCCCATGGCAACAGTTATGCATTCAACACCTAATTTAACAATAAAGGTGAACTAACACATAACACATTAATAGACTTTAAAAAGAATAATAAAAATGTAGGTTAAAGGACAGTACCAAAAGCGAATCACTTCAAAAACCTCACAATCAAACAAATTACAATCATTTTCCACCAATTTTATCACAAGGTATACCTAACATCATTATTTACTTCCACAACCCGTATCAAGTTTTGTTCACAGAACCACATGTGATTTTCGGAATGCGCTCTTGACTATAGATGTGCACAGAAGGTACAGGCCAGCACACCACCAATTAATGTCTGACAATGAAGAGTAAAGAACTGGCATCTCATTTTAATACAAATTATTTAACTTTAAAAACCATGGGAATATTCCCTCAAAGAAAGGGCCAGTGATAATCGCAACCACTTCTAGAACCATGCTGAACTCTAGAAAAGTGAAGAAAAGACTAGCATGCAACAATGACAATCTAATAGTACAGCCATCATATCTTTGGTGATTCGTTGTAATGACTGGCAAAAAATAATCAACATACAAATATCTCGCTCTTAGTGAGAGTGTTTACATCTCTCTTGTGCAAAATATTTCTTTCTTAGAATACAAAAGTTAGCCAAGGATTGTAGACTACATTTTAATAGTAGTTATTATTATCATTATTACGGAATTGTACTAAAAAACTGTGGTGTTTAAATTAATGCTACAGCCACACGCACTTAACTGGCAAGTTCCATTGCTGTCAGTCTCACAAACGGATGCACTAGACATTCTCTTTGATGGCCTGCAAAGACACATACACAATCGTTAATATTGTCACTACAATATGCCCTAATATGAACTAAAAACTTGCAAGTTTGCAAGCTTTCTGTAGTATGGACACATGAAAACACTAGCAACACAACATAAAATATCCACTGTTTTACTCATTGTATTTTTGGTAAAATAGGGAAACTTATTTATCAGATGGCCTTCGTATATCGCATCATCCATTTCACCCCATTAATGTCTCTGATAAGGTTGATGCCAGGAAAGGCATCTGATCGTAAAAACTCGCTATATTATTTCATACCCGAGTCTGTAGAGAAATGGGACAAGGGTTGGACATACATACAATCATCCATCCATCCATCCATGACACAAGGAGAATCATCTACTAAATGTTATGTCGGTGCAGGCAATATATGAGGGGGTACCCAAAAATAACCGGATAACATTGCCATGAAAAACAATATATATACAATTCTCCACCTTATCAATACGAGTTTATTTTACATTACAAATATTCAAGACTAGTTTCGACCCCTATGGGGTCATCCTCAGTTGACAATTGTAAATTGTTCATAAAAACATCACATAGTAAAAGTTAGACTAGTTTAGGCTGATCATTAATGTTTGGTGTGTCTAGTACATGACTAGTGTGCATTGTTCATAAAGACACATATTACCTTACTGCTACTACTATCCAATTTTAAGTTATATAGTATGGAACACAGATATGTTTGTGTAACTCAACAGTGACAAGTTCAAATATTTACAGAATTGGCTGTTGATTAGTCACATGATATAATAGAACACAGGCTTGAACATTTTTGATTTAAGTATCAGTGCAACATCTTGCTTTTGTACATACTAGAAGCTAAATTCATTTTGTAAAGTCATTACATTCTGATTGAAACTTAGTGTGAGGTTAAAATTGAATAAAAATATATGCTAATGTGGACATTAAAATATTGTTAAAATGGGCATATAATCAAAAACAGTGGTATGTATGCCACACATGTCTGGTATAAAAACTCATTACACTGGTGCTGTTAGTGTGCAGTACAGCATATACACTGATTTGGAATAAATGGACTTGTATATATATCGTTCCAACAAAGTGGATCCATAAAAGTATAAGATATATAGGTAATTAGTATTATAATGATCCACTGCAAATTAGGTGATGCTGTTGTTTATCTGAAGATCTATTGGCAGCTACAGATGTTAAAGTTATTAAAAATGTTAATGGAGCATGTTTTCTTCCGTAGACGCGATGTTTAAGATTGGTGGCATTAGTCAAATATGATGAAAGTTATGCGTCTTGGTGCGTTCTGGAAGCTGGTATGTTATGAGAAACCAAGGTGGAGTGTCTGGAAATAGAAATAAAAGTGTGATAATGTTGTGGATAGAAAGTGTGATAGTGAAACGTATGTCGTTTACTTACGTAAAGTGCTGGAGCCGTGCGTTCTTAGTAGCTGCCTGTTGGGATCTGGTGCGCGTAGCTCTGAGATTGTAGTTAGCGGCGGTAGAGGGGAGGTTTGGGGGGATAGGTGGAGTGTTAGTAATAGGAGTGGGGTTGGAGGGGAGAGGGTTTTGAGGCGGTTGATTTGAACATATCGATTTTTGCTTGTTTATTCTTTTGATATAGAAATCTTTTAATAAGGGAATTACTGCATGAAAAAGGATGTTGTTTCTGTCTATACTTTCATTTAGGTTGGAGTTTGGATTCACATATTTGTCTAAATTTATATAAAATTCTTCTATTATACTGACTATTATATTACTAACACTCCACCTATCCCCCCAAACCTCCCCTCTACCGCCGCTAACTACAATCTCAGAGCTACGCGCACCAGATCCCAACAGGCAGCTACTAAGAACGCACGGCTCCAGCACTTTACGTAAGTAAACGACATACGTTTCACTATCACACTTTCTATCCACAACATTATCACACTTTTATTTCTATTTCCAGACACTCCACCTTGGTTTCTCATAACATACCAGCTTCCAGAACGCACCAAGACGCATAACTTTCATCATATTTGACTAATGCCACCAATCTTAAACATCGCGTCTACGGAAGAAAACATGCTCCATTAACATTTTTAATAACTTTAACATCTGTAGCTGCCAATAGATCTTCAGATAAACAACAGCATCACCTAATTTGCAGTGGATCATTATAATACTAATTACCTATATATCTTATACTTTTATGGATCCACTTTGTTGGAACGATATATATACAAGTCCATTTATTCCAAATCAGTGTATATGCTGTACTGCACACTAACAGCACCAGTGTAATGAGTTTTTATACTAGACATGTGTGGCATACATACCACTGTTTTTGATTATATGCCCATTTTAACAATATTTTAATGTCCACATTAGCATATATTTTTATTCAATTTTAACCTCACACTAAGTTTCAATCAGAATGTAATGACTTTACAAAATGAATTTAGCTTCTAGTATGTACAAAAGCAAGATGTTGCACTGATACTTAAATCAAAAATGTTCAAGCCTGTGTTCTATTATATCATGTGACTAATCAACAGCCAATTCTGTAAATATTTGAACTTGTCACTGTTGAGTTACACAAACATATCTGTGTTCCATACTATATAACTTAAAATTGGATAGTAGTAGCAGTAAGGTAATATGTGTCTTTATGAACAATGCACACTAGTCATGTACTAGACACACCAAACATTAATGATCAGCCTAAACTAGTCTAACTTTTACTATGTGATGTTTTTATGAACAATTTACAATTGTCAACTGAGGATGACCCCATAGGGGTCGAAACTAGTCTTGAATATTTGTAATGTAAAATAAACTCGTATTGATAAGGTGGAGAATTGTATATATATTGTTTTTATGTAAAGTAATATCCATCAATACGGAAATGAAACTTATAAACAACAGTAACATTGCCATGGGCGAAGCTTGGGTAGTACGCATTTCTGCCGCTAGGCATGTATAGAGCAACTCATTGCCAGTTTAATGCCGCCTGTGTTGTCTCCCTGGCTTGTTCTGTTCATCTTCAGCGATTGTTTTTGCTAGTGCTGTTTTGTTCTCGTTTCATTTTTTATGATGGCAAGTTTAAATCAACAATGTGCTAACCTTTAATTGGGAAGTTTTAAGAAGATTGCACAACAGTGTTTGTAAAAAAAAGAGACCCGATTTATGGCAGACAGGAGACTGGTTCGTCCACCACAACAACGCACCTGCACGCACAGCCATCTCTGTTAAGATAGTTTTTGGCTAAAATGGCACGGTTCCGCTACCCCACGCCTCACCTGTCTCCGTGCGGCTTTGGAGCATGAAAGTACACCAATGTGACAACATTGAAGAGGTGAAAAAAAAAAAAAAAAAAAAAAAAAAAAAAAAAAAAAAAAAAAAAAAACGAGGGAGGAGCCATCAGCCATTTCTAAAGATGACTACAAAAAATGTTTCAAACAGTGGAAGCACTGGTGGACAAATGTATTAGTTGTAATGGAGAGTATTTTGAAGGGGATAAAGTTGTTTCATAAAAAATTTGAAAATATATAGCTTTTAAAAAATAATTCTGTTTTTTTTTGGGTACCGCATCATACATAGAATTAGTCAGTGGTACAAATACACTGGCTCAATTTTAACACAGAAAACGGGAAACTCATCATAATTTTCCAACTTCTCTTTTACAAGCAGTCGCCACCTCCTGTTTTCCTACATCATATTTTCCAGGACATCTTCCCATTTGAGACCTCTCCTCTACTGTCATTCATCCTCAAAGACGCCAACTGATTGACGTTTTCTCCTCAGAAACAGCAAATGCCACCCAGGCTCACCGCTGTGGACTTGGCTGTGAATCTGTAAAGAAATGGGCAGGAAACTTCTCTTGTGGGCACGTAGTCAATGGAACTCTGAAGTGAAGAGGTTTCAATGTCAGCACATCTGCAACAGGAGATGTATTGAAGGGCCAAGTGGACGAGTACATCCAAATACTGGTGAGCAGCAGAAGTGGTTTCCAGATGATGATGATGAAGTTTTCAGCAAAATCTGGCTCCTTGCCATTCTTCAAAGAAAGTGAAAAATTCTTCAGTAAGAACAATATTAGTATCTTAGATTGGCTGCTGAACTTCCCTGATATTAATGGCAAAACTATGCTTGATAGTGTCTCTAGTTACACTTAGGTTTCATAATGAGAATTTAAAATCATCTACGCCAAATAAAGCAGAAAGGAGGACATATTACGTGTTAGTGAAGATTATATTATTAGGTGAACAAGTATAAAAGTGAATGTAGGATTTGGCAGAATGCTGTTATGAGAAGACAGTAACAAGCTCCACAACAATGGCTAACTGAACCGAGGTAGACTGAGTTTGCTGAGAAAACTTATTTAAAAAACAATGAATTTGTTCTTTGTGAATAATTAAAACCGTTACCAGTCACGAGTCTAGGCTCCATCATCAGGTGGTGAAATGATGCCATTTAATTGTTATATATGCAACAGGTGTTCACAGTCACAAACATGATCCATATTGACAAACATTCGCATTAATAAGAAGTTAAAATGAAGGTCTACCACCACTTGATATGATCATAATTATAAACCTGGATTTTCCACCTAATCAATACTGGATTTATTTTTGAGGTATTTAATAGATTTAGCAGTACCAGTTTAGAGGCCATATACAGCTGCTGAAGATAAAACATACAATAGTGTTTCTTGTCAAACTGGAGTCTGAAAGTTCCCTGATGCTCCAATCACAAAAAGTTTCTATATTAAAACAAGTACGTAGTTTTGAAGGATACAACGAGTTCAAATCTTCTTATCACTACCTCAGATTTGCCTTGTAAACGATATAAGCACGCAAGCGACCGGCTCGATACAACTCATTGCCAGCTTCTAGCATATCACAATTTTCGCAAACAAAATCACCATTTTACTTCAAACAATGGACAATTAAACCCACAAGACAAATCTGAGGTCAACAAGTACCCTGTCTATCTATATACGGTATATAAAATAAGAGTTTTGTCTGTACATTGCTCAGAATTTGAAAAGAATGGTATTTCTGCATCGGTCATGTCCACAGTAACAAGGAAAAGCACTTTTTACTTTTCCGTAATTTCTGTCTGTCTGTCTCTGTCTGTCTGTCTGTCTGTCTGTCTGTCTGTCTGTATGTATGTACACGCATCACTAGAAAACGGCTAAAGAAAATTTAATGAAAACTGGTATGCAAAGTCCCCAATCCCTACAATCTAAGCCATAAATAATTTTAAATTTATTCACGCTGGTGGAAATGGTAGTTTGGGGGAAGGCCGAAAAATTAATTTTCAAATATTTATGTTATTAGTGGCCCTAATTTAATAAAAATGGATATGCAAAATCGGGGAATAAGTTGCTACAATCTAGGCTATAAATAATTTTATTCACGCTGAGTGAAATGGTAGTTTAGGGGAAGGCTGAAAATTTAATTTTCAAATATTTCTATTATTAGTGGTCGTATCGATAAATATTATATAACCAAAGTTATATAGAATTGAATTTCAGGCCATTTATGTCTTATACATTTTACCGTACCGGATATGATAACACAGATATTCATGAATTTGTATTTTTGTTGTTAAGTCCATATCGACGCTGAGTCACGAGAAAATGGGTTAACAGATTTTAATGAAAAATCGGTATATAGAGTCGGGGAATAAGAAACTACAGTCTAAGCTATAAACAATTTTATTCACCCTGGATGAAATTGTAGTTTAGGGGAGGGCACCTAAAATTTAATTTTTAAATACGCATGCTTTTGGTACTATCAAAAAGTACTACATAACAAAAGTTACAAAGAATACAATTTCCGATCATTTATGTTTTATTCAGTTTTACCGTACCGACGATGATGAGTGGCATTTCAGAGTCAGAAGAAAACTAAATGTGAAGGCCTACAATATCGAAAGCGCATAACATTGATGAACAATAACATTACATTGACCACTGTTTGTTGTGATGTTATTTGTCTCTTGTGCTGCCTCTCAACTCTGATAGATGGGACTACTGCTGTGTACCGAATATAATAGCCTGACTGAATATTGGCGGGAAATAGGCGGGGAGTTAGAAAACTTTCTTTTTTAGCATGCCATTCCTCTGGTTCATGCATTTTCTGATACAGTTGGTAGGTAACACACTGGTTCTTCATAGTATTCTAGTTATTCGATCCCAACTCTGACGCATATTTTGAATGAGCAGTGTGCACACTTAAAGCAGACGCTGACTTAGTAGTAGTAGTAGTAGCAGTAGTAGTAGTAGTAGTATGGCCTGGTCTAGAATAACAATTTAGACCTATTCCAAAGTATACCACCACTGTTCACTAAATAACTCAAAATTCAACCCTGAAAAGAGCCGTTTCTTAAGAAAAGCTTTTTCCTCTTCACTTTTATTAATTTTACATTTATTTTTATTCCAAATTATCAGTGAAGAGGGGGTTTCTCCTCTGGATAGGAGGAAAAATTTGCCTTCAAGTCACATTTTTCCGCCGCCAGTGTAGTGAATTGACATTTTCCGACTCAATGGGTACTCCTAGGAAACAGATTAGTAAAAGGGCATAGTTTTTGTCCTGGGAGTCTGCACTATTCGACCCTCTCTCCGCCGAAAAAAGACAAAGAGTATTCACGAATCACGGGGCTCTGCAGCTTGGTCATTCCAGCTCTGGAACTTTGGACTGTCAGATCGGCAGTGTAGTCCTGTTCATTAAAAGTGAGAAAATGTGTGGTGTTTCATTTGATCGACTTTTTCATATTGCTTTTAATTGCGCCATTTCTACTGATGTCATTGTAATGTATGTTCATTTCAGTTGGGAAAACCACTAAGACTGTTTCTGAAGATGTAAAAAGGCAGGTAGAGAACGAGTGCCTGCCATTACAGTGAAAATTCCCTAACTCAATCTTCATATGAGAAAAGATGTTTGGTGACTTCCCCGGCGCATTTCTTTTTTTTGCTATTTGCTTTACGTCGCACCGACACAGATAGGTCTTATGGTGACCATGGGACAGGAAAGGCCTGGGAAGTGGAAGGAAGCGTCCATGGCCTTAATTAAGGTACAGCCCCAGCATTTGCCTGGTGTGAAAATGGGAAACCAAGGAAAAACCATCTTCAGGGCTGCCGTCGCGTTTCTAGGGTAACTTTAAGAGCTATGCAATTTAATACAGTCTTGCTCACAACGTATACACTAGAATTCTGTATATAGTGTAGAACCTTGGAGTAAACTATCACAGTGCTATCATATTTGATGCTAAATTAACGATGGAAAAATTTAAGAGTAAACTAGACGCATTAGCATCAACTCCACTATTCCAACCACACCAGAAATTTAATGTGCTATCAACCTACATATGCCCATCTTTGATCTATAAATTCCACACTACACCTTTACATCGTATACCTGCGAGTTTCCTAATTGATACTGAAACTAATCAAAAGTACTTTGAAAGAAGTTCTTCAACTTCCAATAGATACACCAGACAGCATGTTATACTCCGACAAAAAGTATAAAGGACTCTGTCTTTTCAAGTGTGGTTGGGAGGCTTATCTACAGCACATAAATGCATGCCAAGTTCGCCATTGATCCAACAATATACACATCAGTCATACCAGAGACCTCCATACAGAAACAAAGAAGTGCTTCGAAAAACTTGGCCTACTCCTGAATACTGAACGCTCCTGCGACAACAACTCCGTGAGAAAGAATTCGATGCCTGGTGTGCCTTACCACAAAAAGGTAAGGGTGTTATACTGTATAAGGAATACACTCCAGCCAATCAGTAGGTGAGAAAGCCCGAAGGTTTAACCAGCAGCGACTGGAGAAATGCCATAAAACTGACAGCAAATGTAGTTCCAGTTCGTGCATTACCTGGCAGCTCCTAAGACTGAAACACTTGGTCACGTCTTGGGTTCCTGTCCATTTAGTGACGCCCTGCAGAATTCACAACATCATCGAATAAGATCTACGATTGCCGAAGCCCTGAGAGAAAAGCACTATAGAGTCCACGAGGAGGTACATGGATTGTCTCAGACATGTCAAGCCGGCGGATTGACATGATTGCTATACCACCTGGCTCAAGTAAAGGGTTCATAATAGACCTCACAATTAGAACCGAAGCATCATCCACTCAACCACATGATGTACACAAGCAGAAATGTGATATATATGAACCCACAATTCCATACTATGCCGAGAAATATCATCTGGACTCCATAGATGTGTTAGGATTGATGATAGGAGCAAGAGGCACCATTACTCACACATTCCACAACTTTTGTAAGAAATTTAATCTGCATAACCAACTCATTAAGGGGTTAGCAGCCCTGAAAGGATCGTTAGCAATAGTAAAAAATCATTTATACTCCTAGTTATATCTTTGTCCTATGAGGAATTTCTCATGGATTTCATAACTATTGACTGATACATTTTTATTATTATTTAAGCTTTACTGTAGTATACCTATTTACAGACACATTTTAAACAGTCCTTGCAATTACTAATCAAAATTTTTATGTAACCTTTGTCTTTTTGACAGCCTCCGAATGGGTGAAGCAGAAATAAATGCATTTCTAAATAAATACATCAGCTAGTATTATATAAAAATAACACGTCCTGACTGACCGACTGAATGATTAATCATCGCCGAGCCAAAACGACTGGACATTTATATTACAGTGTAGGTGCTCACTAAGGAAGGATTTCTGGACAGTTTAATGATGTGAAAATTAGTATTTGAAATATCCTTTAAAAATAAAGAAACATATATTTTTTCGTTTTCAGAAAGTCCTCTTAAGCAGGTAAAAATAAGTGAAAAATGTGTTGAATCCTTCTTATCAGGGTACTTATATCTTAAAAACTAAAGATGTTAAAAACGTAAAAATTGATACATGGAATCTCATTTAAAAATAAGAAAATTTATTTTTTTGTTTTTGGAAAGTCCATTTGGGAGAGTCTGGTGTGTGTGTGTGTGTGTGGATGGATGGGAGTGAAAAGAAGTGAAAAGTGGGTAAATTTTTAAAATGAGTATACAGTAGAGTCTCGCTCATCCGACCTTCGCTTATCCGACATTCCGTGTTATCCGACACTGTTAGACTTAATTTCAACTTTTGGTGGAGACTAAATTCAGGCACACCCGCTGTGGAGGGTGCGACCATGGGACAAGCACTGGCCTGAACGCTGGCGGTAGGACTGAGTTTTTCTCAAGGACAGGTGCAGTGAGTCTTCAGTCATTGTAGTATTGGTTGGGTGCGGATGTTATGGTTTTCATATCCTCTGTGAGTATGGCGAGTAAATAGAAGAAAGTGATTGTTTCTATGGAATACAAATTGAGTGCATTAAAGAGACTGGACAAAGGGGAAATTCTTCCAAATGCGGCTTCAGATTATGGTGTTGGACGTGTTACAGTGGGAGACTGGAAAGAACAGAGGGAAGAAATTGAAAAGTTGTACTCTACCAGGATGAAAAATGTCAGTACGAAAAAGTAAGTGAAGCACTATTTCTTTGGTATCTGAACACCGGGAAAAGGGCCTGCCAATATCTGGCACCATTCTGCAGGAAAAGGCTGTGTATTTCCAGAAGTAGTTTAATGAAGGGGACCCTAATTTTCCTGCCAGTGCTGGGTAGCGTGATCAGTGGCAGAAACGGTACGGTATTAGGTAGCTTAATATCTGTGGAGAAAAGTTTCCTTTCGTAAAACATCTGGAATGTTTTCGTTTAATACTGCATGCAATGTACAATTGAATTGGTAATTCATTAAGTAGAGCACCGTAAAACATGTCATTATTTTAGCCTTCCGGTTTGTTTCAGTTCATTTTCAAAGTTATTCCGTATTATCCGACATTTTCGGTGATCCGACGTACTCCAGGTCCCGTTTACGTCGGATAATCGAGACTCTACTGTATCTCAAAAACTTAATGTGTTACAGGCATAAAAACTGGTATTTGGAATCTCCTTTTAAAATAAAGATGTCCACTTAATGGGGAAGGGGTGTGAAAAGAAAGGATATACAGTTCTAGCTTCTGTCAGAGGAACCAATTAATTATAGGAAATACGTGGTTCAGGAAGAATAATAGTCAGAAGATAACGAGGTATGGATGGGGAGATAAAAGAACAAAAACTCTGATAGACTATATACTAGTGTAAAAAGGACATCGGAAAGAGCTAATGGATGTTACAGCCATGCCAGAAGAAGCTTTTGGGGGTGATCATAGGGCAGTGGTAGCAAAACTAAGAGTGGGAAAGGTCATTAAACTGCCAGAGAAAAGAGAAAGAAAGATTAAGGTCTGGAGATTAAAGGAAAAAGAGGTTGGAGAAGAGTTTAAGAAAGATTTAAGACTACAAATACTAAGGACAGATAGCAGCGATGTGGAGCAAGAAGGAAAAAATTTTAAGAGGGCATTTGTAAGTAGTGCAGAGAAAACATGTGGAAGAACATCAGGAAAAGTAAAGGAAAAAGCGACAAAATGGTGGAATGATAGAGTGAAGGAAAAGGTAAAAGAGAAGAAGAAAACTTGGAACGAATGGAAAACAAAAAAGACTGAAGAAAGTACATACATACATACATACATACATACATACATACATTATCATTATAGACTGTTATGCCTTTCAGCGTTCAGTCTGCAAGCCTCTGTGAATTTACTAAACGTCGCCACAATCCTCAATTTGCAACTAGTGTTGTGGCCTCATTTAGTTCTATACCTCTTATCGTTAGAAACTGAGTCTAACCATCGTCGTCTTGGTCTCCCTCTACTTCTCTTACCCTCCATAGCAGAGTCTATTATTCTCCTAGGTAACCTATCCTCCTCCATTCGCCTCACATGACACCGCCACCGAAGCCGGTTTATGCGTACAGCTTCATCCATCGAGTTCATTCCTAAATTAGCCTTTATCTCCTCATTCCGAGTACCCTCCTGCCATTGTTCCCACCTGTTTGTACCAGCAATCATTCTTGCTACTTTCATGTCCATTACTTCTAACTTATGAATAAGATATCCTGAGTCCACCCAGCTTTCGCTCCCGTAAAGCAAAGATGGTCTGAAAACAGACCGATGTAAAGATAGTTTCGTCTGGGAGCTGACTTCCTTCTTACAGAATACTGCTGATCGCAACTGCGAGCTCACTGCATTAGCTTTACTACACCTTGATTCTATCTCACTTACTATATTACCATCCTGGGAGAACACACAACCTAAATACTTGAAATTATCGACCTGTTCTAGCTTTGTATCACCAATCTGACATTCAATTCTGTTGGATTTCTTACCTACTGACATCAATTTAGTCTTCGAGAGGCTAATTTTCATACCATACTCATTGCACCTATTTTCAAGATCCAAGATATTAGACTGCAGGCTTTCGGCACAGTCTGCCATTAAGACCAAGTCGTCAGCATAGGCCAAACTGCTTACTACATTTCCACCTAACTTAATCCCTCCCTGCCATTTTATACCTTTCAGCAGATGATCCATGTAAACTACGAACAGTAAAGGTGAAAGATTACATCCTTGTCTAACTCCTGTAAGTACCCTGAACCAAGAACTCATTCTACCATCAATTCTCACTGAAGCCCAATTGTCAACATAAATGCCTTTGATTGATTTTAATAATCTACCTTTAATTCCATAGTCCCCCAGTATGGTGAACATCTTTTCCCTTGGTACCCTGTCATACGCTTTCTCTAGATCTACGAAACATAAACACAACTGCCTATTCCTCTCGTAGCATTTTTCAATTACCTGGCGCATACTGAAAATCTGATCCTGACAGCCTCTCTGTGGTCTGAAACCACACTGGTTTTCATCCAACTTCCTCTCAACGACTGATCGCACCCTCCCTTCCAAGATGCCTGTGAATACTAGGGTTGGGCACTATGTCCCTGTTTCGGCACAATGTGCAGGTGCACAGTTATGCTCCGCTGTTCCAGAACACCGAGTGTCAATTGTTCCGAAACATTCTCAAGCGAGCCGGAGACACTTACTCGCTGTCCCATCAGAAGTGCCACTATGCACTGCCCTTCGCCTACTAGCTGAACTGTGCAGCGGGCACACGGGACGCGGGACTGTAACTGCGCAGTGTAGAGAGAACTTCGAAAGGCAACTTTACATGCTCCGCGCCAATGGGAACTGGGAATGTGCCTGTACGGAACGGGCTGTGTGGTGTGTGCCTGTGTGTAGTTATGGCCATGGTCCAGCATAAAGCTGCAGGGAACGTGAACGAACAGTCGGAACACTGAAATTCGCACCCACTAATCATGTTTAAAGGCTGCTTTTGGGTTAAGATTTTCCCGGTCAATATAAAATACACATAACACGGTTACAATGGCAGTGCAGGTGTTTAAAAGTAACCAATTCAAAAATATTTTCACCAGTTGAATGTATTGGCCTGTATTGTGAGTAATTAGTGAGTAATTAATATCTCGAAAATTTCCCTCAACACTTTCTCGGGGATTGACGTTAAACATTAATTTGGACTTTAAGGAAACTTTTAAGCCCAAGAAAAATATGGGTCGTCGCTTTGGAATTAAAAATATACCTGGATGAAAAAATTGTTGTACTTTGGTGCTGTTAGGCCGGGCGCACATTGAGAAGCAGTTGGCCGCAGAGCAGAACAGCGTGAAGCTTACGAAACTGCGAAGTGGACGCGAGCGCACATTGCCACACAAGGTCTTGTCGGTTTTCAGAAATAACATGTTTTCTTTAGACTCTGTGATACTGGGGCATCCAGTATAAAGAGGCTCTTCTTTTTCTTCAAGCATTCGCAATTTTTCTCATTTTGTTAGTCATCTTCACAATTTCCCTTGTGCTGATGGCAACGCGGTTATTCAGCTTAAGACAATCGCAATAAAAACAACCACCTTCGCCAGTTTACAAGACTGAACAATATTTCTATGTTACCGATGTTCGGCGTTCATATGGACTAAGCAAAGAATTTAATTCATGACTATTTTTTATATTTTTTACGTCGCACCGACACAGATAGGTCTTATGGCAACGATGGAATAGGAAAGGGCTAGGAATGGGAAGGAAGCGACCATGGCCTTAATTAAGGTACAGCCCCCCAGCATTAGCCTGGTGTGAAAATGGGAAACCACGTATCTTCACGGTTGCCGACAGTGGGGTTGGGGTTCGAACCCCCTATCTCCTGAATGCAAGCTCATAGCAAGGCGATCCTAACCGCACGACCAAATTGCATGGTAAATTCATTAATAAGATCACAGTGGGGGAGAGGGAAAAATATGTAGTATTTACAAATGTACTGCTAGATTTTCATCTAGTTGTCACAAGATACTAAAATCAATCAACATTGACAATCTGTTGTGAACGCGTTTGCATTTATATTTGACAAGACATAATAAATGATTTTCGGTATTTATCTCTTCACATAAATGTGATGATGGATGATGGCGACGGAGTCGGCGATGATGCTCTCCATAATCAGCATTAGATCTTTGTCTGAAATTCTATATGTTGCGAGAACTTGGGTCACGGATTGTTTCATAGATATTTGAGGATTACATTTTTTTTTGCTGTTTGTTTAACGTCGCACTAAAACATTGAAGGTTTTCGGCGACGGAAGGGTGGAAGATTGGGAAGGTAGCGGGCGTGGCCTTAATTAAGGTACAGCCCCAGCACTTGCCTAGTGTGAAAATGGGAAACCACGGAAAACCATCTTCAGGACTGCCGACAGTGGGGTTCGAACCCACCATCTCCCGAATGCAAGCTCACAGATGCGCGACCCTAACCGCACGGCCACTTGCTCGGTGGATTACATTTTAGGCCTTTCTCTAAACTACCTTGTTACGCAGCGTGAATAAAATGATTTATAGCCCAGACTGTAGTGCCTTATTCCCCGAATTTACATACCGATTTTCATTAAATTCTGTTCAGCCATTTTCTCACGAACATACATACATACATACATACATACATACATACTGCATTGCAGTCCACGCGATTCACATAGTACCTACAAAACATGGTGAGACTGAACGGCTGTGGTAATTTTCTCCTCCATTTCTTAACTAACTGTGTGACACGTGCGCAGGAAACTGTGTTTCGAAGACTGCGCGTGGTAGGCAGAAGTAGGTGCAGAACCGCTCTGCTCTGTCCTGCCCTGTCTGTCAACTTGTGATGGTGCAATGATTTGTGTGGATTACAAAAATCTGCTCTGCGCTGCACTGCTTTAGCTGCTTCACCTGCGTCCCAATGTGCGCTCTGCCTTATGCTCTCTGCACTTCGAATTCCTTCCCTCTCAACTTCCATTTACTTTCTTCAGTATCTCGAAAATTTCCCTCAACACTTTCTCGGGGATTGACGTAAAAATTAATTTGGACTTTAAGGAAACTTTTAAGCCCTGTCATATGCTTTCTCTAGATCTACGAAACATAAACACAACTGCCTATTCCTCTCGTAACATTTTTCAATTACCTGGCGCGTACTGAAAATCTGATCCTGACAGCCTCTCTGTGGTCTGAAACCACACTGGTTTTCATCCAACTTCTTCTCAACCACTGATCGCACCCTCCCTTTCAAGATGCCAGTGAATACTTTACCTGGTATACTAATCAATGAGATACCTCGATAGTTGTTGCAATCCTTCCTGTTTCCTTGCTTGTAGATAGGTGCAATTACTGCTTTTGTCCAATCTGAAGGTACCTTGCCAACACTCCATGTTAATCTTACTACTCTATGAAGCCATTTCATCCCTGCCTTTCCACTATACTTCACCATTTCAGGTCTAATTTCATCTATTCCTGCTGCCTTATGACAATGCAGTTTATTTACTATCCTTTCCACTTCCTCAAGCATAATTTCACCAACATCATTTTCCTCCTCCCCATGAGCTTGGCTGTTCGCCACACCACCAGGATGATTTCCTTTTACATTGAGAAGATGTTCAAAATATTCCCTCCACCTCTCCGGTGATTCCCTGGGATCCATTATGAGTTCACGTAAATTACTCAAAACACTGTTCATTTCCTTTTTCCCTCCCTTCCTAAGATTCTGTATTTCTGTCCAGAATGGTTTCCCTGCTGCTTGACCTAGCCTTTCCAGGTTATTACCAAAATCTTCCCATGACTTCTTCTTGGATTCAACAACTATTTGTTTCGCTCTGTTTCTTTCATCTACGTACAAATCCCTGTCTGCCTCGGCCCTTGTTTGGAGCCATTTCTCATAAGCCTTCTCTTTACGTTTACAGGCTGCTCTCACTTCATCATTCCACCAAGATGTTCGCCTTTTCCCATCTTTACACACAGTTGTTCCTAGGCATTCCCTTGCTGTTTCTACTACAGCATCGCTGTATGCCACCCATTCACTTTCTATATCCTGAACCTGCTTACTGTCTACTGTCCAAAACTTCTCACTAATCATATCCATGTACTTCCGTCTAATTTCCTCGTCCTGGATATTTTCTACCCTTATTTGTTTGCAGACAGATTTCACTTTCTCTACCCTAGGCCTAGAGATACTTAGTTCACTACAGATCAGATAGTGGTCTGTATCATCGAAAAATCCGCGGAAAACTCTTACATTCCTAACAGATTTCCTGAATTCAAAGTCTGTTAAGATATAGTCTATTATGGATCTGGTACCCCTAGCCTCCCATGTGTAGCGGTGAATAGCCTTATGCTTGAAGAATGTATTCGTAACAGCTAAGCCCATACTAGCACAGAAGTCCAGCAAACGCTTCCCATTCCCATTAGCTTCCATATCTTCCCCACATTTACCAATCACCCTTTCGTATCCTTCAGTTCTATTCCCAACTCTCGCATTGAAATCGCCCATTAGCACTATTCTATCCTTGCTGTTGACCCCGACCACGATGTCACTCAATGCTTCATAAAACTTGTCAACTTCATCCTCATCTGCACTCTCACATGGTGAATACACGGACACAATTCTTGTCCTAATTCCTCCCACTGACAGATCTACCCACATCATTCGCTCATTTACGTGCCTAACAGAAACTATGTTGCGTGCAATGGTATTCCTGATAAAGAGCCCTACCCCAGACTCTGCCCTTCCCTTTCTAACACCCGTCAAGTACACTTTATAATCTCCTCTCTCTTCCTCGTTATCTCCCCTTACTCGAATATCACTTACTCCTAGCACATCCAGATGCATCCTCTTTGCTCACTCAGCCAGTTCTACCTTCTTTCTTCCACAAACCTCATAAATAGCTCCCCATCGAATTCCATTTCGTTCGCCAAGTTCTTTCCTAGGAGTCCCTCGCCTGTCAAATGGGAGTGGGACTCCGTTACTCCCATAGGTCCTAGGCTTGCTTAAAGTGTTCTGAGCTTGGTAAATTCATGAAGCAGGATGCTACCCTACTTGCACATAGTCCAAGTGAGGATCTCTCCTCTAACGGGTTATGGACCACCGGTAAATTGTATAGTCCTAGCCGCCTGAGCACAGGGAGGGCCAGGACTCAGAAAATGTCCGTGATGCCCACTCCCATTCCATAGCAACTGGTATCCCGACTCTCAGGACCACTTACTAGGCCACTCAGCCGTTGCCCATGGTTCACGAACTAGGACGTGACTACAGAAACCCACAAGCATGAAAAGTAAAACAAAATATATAGAAGCAAAAAGAGATTGCAAGAAAGTAATTGCAGAGGAAAAGAAGAAAAGCCGGGAAGATTTCACCCAGGAAATCAGGGAGGATTTAAATTGTGGGAAAAAATTATTATTTGGAGTTGTAAAAAATAGAAGGAATGAGAAGGTGAACACTGGATTCATAAAAAAACAAAGGAGAAATATTGACTAAACCAGAAGAGATAACGGACAGATGGAAAGAATATTTCAGCGAGCTACTAAAGGTGAGACATCAGATAGGTGCAGAAATTACACAAGCAAACAAAAGTGAGGAGTAAAAAATAAAAGAGGAATCAGACATTAATATGGCTGAAGTGGAATGGGTAGTTAGTAAAATGAAGATGGAAAAAGCTGTGGGAATAGATGAAGTGTCAACAGAAATGATCAAAGCAGCAGGACCAGTGGGATTGCAATGGACATACAGACTTCTCCGATGTGTGTGTGTGCGGACAGAGAAGAAAGTTCCTGAAGACTGGAAAAAGGGAATAATATTACCAATATTCAAGAAAGGAGATAGGAAGATATGTGGTAACTACCAAGGAATCACAATCATTTCACAGACTGCCAAAAATAATGGACAGAAAAATGAATTAGAGTAAAAGTAGAAAGCCAAATAGAAGAACAATTTGGATTTAGAAGAGGCAGGTCAACAGTGGAACCCATTTTCATCCTGAGACAAAATATGGAAAAAAGTTGGGAATATGGGAACGATATGATAATGACCTTTTATTGATTTGGGGAAGGCTTATGGTAGCATCCCTGGAACAAAAGTTAGGGAATGCCTAATAAACAGAGGGATTGACAAGGAATTCAGAAACATAAATGCAATGTAAAAAGATTATTACAGTAGTGTAAAGTCTGCAGTCGGGGCATCAGAATGGTTTAGAATTGGAAGTGTGCTGTCACCCTTACTGTTCTTAATGGTGATGGATGACATCATGAAGGCAGCAATGAAAGATTGCAGTAGGAAGAAGACGAGGGTGATGTTGTTTGCAGATGATGTGGTGATTGGGGGTGAGGAGGAAGTGGAGGTTCAAGAACAGTTAGACGCAATAAATAAAAATATTTGGGGACTAAAGATAAATGTGGAGAAGAGTAAAACAGTAGTGATGAGTAGAGGCGAGAAAGGAGGAAAAGTAATTATCAAAGTGGGAGATGAGGAATTGGAAGTAGTAAAACTCTTCAAGTACTTGGGAAATGTACTGTCTGAAGATGGAAGAATAGATTTGGAAATTAACAGAAGAATACAACTGGGGAGTGCTTTCTATGAACAGATGGGAGGACCAGTATGGAACAAGGATATACCAATGAAGGCTACAGAAGTTCTGTATAAAGCTTATTATGTTCCTATAATGACATATGGAGCAGAAACTTGGACAATGACTCAGAGGGATGAGAACAGAGTACAAGCAGCTGAAATGAAATTCCTGAGAAGTATGGTACAAAAAACGAGGAGGGACAGAGTAAAAAATGAAGATATACGGAAAGAACTGGGAGTACAGAAATTAAAGGACAAACTGGAGCAAAACAGATTGAAATGGTTTGGACATGTCAAATGGATGAATGCAGTAAGACTACCAAGACGAGCAGTGGAAGGACGAATGACAGGGAAGAGAGGACGAGGAAGACCAAGAATGCGGTGGATGGACTTGGTGAAGAGTAGCATTAGAAACAAAACATGCATTGGAACATCGTGTCGGAAGAAGAATGGCAGAATGACAGAACAAAGAGGAGAGGAATCATATTTGCTCCCACCCGGTGTCAGCTGGAAATGGGAAAATTATGATGATGATGATGATGATGATGATGATGATACAGTTCCAGGAATATAATCTCAACATCAGCGAAACAAAGACAGTGGTGACAGCAGTCAACAGAGAAGGTCATCGAGCAAGTGTAAAACTAGGAGACCACCAGCTAGTGTGTGTGTGGATAGTTTTACTTATCTTGCAGGTGCAATCTCCACTGATAATTTGGTCAGAAAGGAAATTACAAACAGAGTGAAAAAGGGATCAGAATTCTACCAACAAGTAAGAACACTTCTATGGGATGAAATGATTCTAAAACTGGCCAAACTGATGATGTTTAACAGCTATTCCATAGCAATATTGACCTATGGTAATGAAGCGTGCACCCTCACAAAAAGAGATTCATCAAGACTGCAAGCATCAGAGATGAAATTTCTCAGATCCACCATCCAGAAGACCAACATGGACAAGTTAAGAAATGAGGAGGTGAGGAGAGAAGCCAGAATAAAGACATCCCTATTAGACAGAATTGGCACATCCAAACTACGGTGGTACGAGCATGTGATGGTGATGGAGCCTACAAGAACAGCCAGAATAAATTTGGAAAGAAAGCTGGAGGGGAAAAGACCTGCAGGAAGATGATCTAGTTACCGGTACGGACAGTGGATGATGATCTCCATGACAAGTTGTATATGGACAGGAAGAGGCTCATTAACAGTACCCGGGAAACTGGAACTGGATGATGATGATAATAATGACATATTACAGAAACTGAAGTGGTTACACATGTGAAAATTGGTACTTTGAATCTCCTTTGAAAATAAAAAAAAAAAACACGAATTGTTTTGTTGTCAGAAAATCCACTTAAGGAGGAGGGTGAAAATAAGTGAAGGAGGAGTTTATTTCTGTTCATGAGGATACTTATCTCAAAAACTGAAGATCTTCCAGATATAAAAATTGGTATTTGGAATCTCCTTTAAAAATAAACGAACATACATATATTTGTTTTCACAAAAGCCACTTAACAGGGCTGAAAAGAGGTGAAAAAAGAGTTTAATTATTTTTATATCTCAAAAACTGAAGATGTTACAGATGGGGAAATAGGTATCTGGAATCTCCTTTAGAAATGAAGAAACATGTATTTTTTTTTTTGACTTGAGAGAGGACCGTTTCTCACATGTACAGTTCTATGTCACATGTTCCAGAGTGCGCTCTGCCAGTAGCCTGGTTACCTTAGCCCCAAAAGGCAATACCACAAACGTGGTTTACAAAGAGCTTCTGAGAAACTGAATTTTCTGGTGTATTTTAGCTGTTTTTCTGATAATGTCTTAGTGCAGTACCGAGGAATGATTAATTTTATCAAATTATGAAATTCATGAAAGGGCTAGTTTTAGTGATAAGATTTCAACGCTTTTCAGCAAAGTTTGCATCCTTCAAAACATGCTAAAATAATACATGTTTTAATACTGTTTGTGAATGGAGCATCAAGGCCCTATCAGTGACACTTCACTCAATTTTATAACTCCAATTTGACAACAAATTGTAGTGTTTTAACATTATTGTATGTTGTTTTATAAAATTAACTGGTACTGCTATATACATCAAAAATAAATCAAGTATTGATTAGGTGGGAAATCCAGGTTTATAATTGTGATTGTTGGAACTATCAATATAGGGCTAATGAAGCTAATAAACTACGACATGGGTCATCTTCAGCCATAGACTAAAACTGACAAATTAACGCTTTAAAAAAATATTATGTACATATTACAAATTATTTTGTAAAATAGGTGTTACACCCAGGGTATGTGTGCGTGAAGAGACCTTACTGACAAACAGCTCGTCAATTACGATTTTGACTTTTGGTTTTGCAAGGTCCCCTCTAGCATATAATTTAATTGTAACATCTCAAGTCTACCCACTTTGTGTATAGCTGTTTCAACATTTGACACAACTCTGTTCCTCAGCAACACAGACTTTCACCAACTAAGCACACAGCTCAGCTCCTAATTGTATATATACAGGGGTTACTTATTAGCACTGTTCATTTTAGATTAATATCAATGGCAATGCTGCTTATGAAAATTTGACTAGTGGACTTTAAATTCACTAATTATAGTATTATAGACTGAAACATCTTTAGCTCATTATGGCAAATGAGTTTGCAAAACAATGAGAAAAACACCACAAACAAACTGTTGTTTCTCGACCCAGGCAAGCGACACGAGTTAGTTTGGGGAATTTCCTAAGTCTCAAATCTATAGTTTATTTCAGAGTACATACAAGGGGCAAGCACCAAGCTTGTCAAATGATTTAGAACCATAATGATGCAACTTTCAATTTCAAATCTCACTGTGTTGAAAGGGAATCAAACTGCAGGCTCTGGCTCATAAGGATGAAAGGTTCTACTTCTATTCATGTTTAAATTTAACATGTGCCACAAGCTAACGCTCTACTTACGACTGGATCCCAGCCTTCTACTTCGCCGGCCAGCTGGTAGTGTTGGCGTCTCAGAGCCGACAGTCTTAAACGTTCCTGCTGCAGCGAAGCCTCCAACTCGATGACTCGTACCTGAGATTCCATCTCGAGTCGCTTGGCTTGGTGCAGCGACAAGCCAGATACATCCAACTCCTCTGCAAAAGGGAGTAAAGGGTATAGGTGGCAGTGATTATCATCTCCTAGACATATAAATACACAGTAGTATGTCCTGAAGCTCATCACCTTGGTGAGATAGAGATGATCCAAATGAAAAAGACGACACCTGTTTTTACACTGTCAAAAACATTCCTTTCTGTTGGGTAAACATGCAATCTGCCAGAATTGTTCAATTTACAGGTTTGTGATATCTAATAATAATAATAATAATAATAATAATAATAATAATAATAATAATAATAATAATAATAATAATAATGTTATTTACGTCCCTCTAACTACTTTTATGATTTTCGGAGACTCTGAGGTGCCGGAATTTAGTCCTGCAGGAGTTCTTTTACGTGCCAGTAAATCCACTGACACGAGGCTGATGTATTTGAGCACCTTCGAATATCTGCCAAGTTGGAGTCAGAAGGCCTGAGCCACTCAGCCCAGGTTTGTGATATCCCTCTTCAGTTGATTTACAACTGTTATACTCTATCTCAAATAACCTGGGAGATAAATAAACTCGTGTTGAATGCAGTGGTACTATCTATATTTTAGTAAGGCGTTAAAAATACTTGACGTGTGTTAAGTAATGTTATTTCCATGTAAATGTTATGTACGCCATCTAAATCTGTTTTATCTTCACTTTTCAGTCTTAAAAAGCTGTTTAGTTTTAATTCATGATTGATAATCGTGCATTAAAATGCCTTTTGAGAGGGGCAATGTGTCAACAGCAGAACAGCCATTACACTATTCAGTAACGGTAATTTAGCTAACATACAACCCACGTGCTTTCTGTTTACTGCTGTGTTCCGGTTGTTCTTTGCATATTATTATGAGTTTCTTTCGTGCTAATATTTTGTAATATTTCATTGTTAATTTAGTTGGTGGTCAGTCTTTGTTTAGGATTTAGTTAACCATTTTAATTGAAGATGGGTGAGCCCGGCCATTCTCATGCAAAGCGTAAGAAGGGAGAAAAACAGCGTGTTCTCAACGTTTAGTGACTCAAATCCTTGTGACGCTACTTCGGCATATGACGCATATCGAGTAGATGATATCGCATTGCAATCGGGAAGGCAAGTTTTAAGGTTACCTCTGTACCATTGTCCAATGGAAAGTGTGTGGAGCCAAGTTAAGGGCTATGTGGCCAGGAAAAACAACACTTTCACCCTTGCAGAAGTAAAGAAAACTGTTGCTGGAAAGGATTGAACTAGTGACCCCTCAACGTGTAAAACACGTCATCGAGACAAAAGAAAAACGAATGTGCGATACAGGCCAGTTAGTAGTGATGACGGCGATATGGAGGGAATCGAGTAACCTATCTTTCTTCCGCGGGCGACATTGGTGAGTACATTAACCTTCAGAATTGTATTGAATATCACCTTGATTTATTCTGGTGATTGTATAAATGTTGTATTCATGTTAGTTACAGATTATTTGAACTAGTTATCGATCTCTTGAATGATGTTTTTATGCGACTAGTACTGCAACACGCACGCGGCCGGACTATGAGATAGGGTATAGGTTCTTCAGTCGACCGAGAACTGGAGAGAGTTTGATGTAAGTGGCCAAGTTCTTTAGGATCCATTTCTTTCTCTTATGTGAATGAGTTTCAGCATATGTAAGTTACTTGTTACATAAATGTATTGGTGTGTCAGACGTTAGGACAATCTCATGTGACCAGCATGGACACAGACGTGCCAACTTTTCAGGATCATATCCCGACATTTTACGATACATCATTGATGACGTAACTTTGAAGAATATTTAACACATTATACTATTATGTCTTGGTTGTGGCATTATGCACAACCATTAACCCACTTCCCCTATCCTTCACTTGAGTAATTCTTGTCTGGCGCACCCACGTTGCAGGGTCTGGTAGGCCGGTGTGAAGGAGAGCTAAGTTCGGGCAGGGACTCGGTCTCGTGGGTATAACGTGGAACCCGAGCCCAGCTTACGGGTGAAGACCTTAACAGCGAACAGGGAACCCATCCTCGCTGGGGAAAATTAGAAGAGGAAACCACTGCCTTGTGAAGAAGAGGGATCTTCAAAGGCTAAGGGAGTAAACCCCGAAAGAAAATCCTCAGATACGTTAGGCTTAGCAGGTCAGCAGATGAGTAAATTTGTACTTGCTTTCAACTATAACACAAGCCTCGGTTGGAAGTTTAAAAATGGAAATGGAATTGAGAAGTCTCTGGCTACAGTTGCACAGTATGATGGTAATGCTGATGTTCGTGCAAGTGTTAGATCAGAGAACAAAACCCGATTTGCGACAATAAATATTTTAACAATGAATGGGAAAGAAAATGAATTGACTGACCTAATGGAGAGACGAAAACTCGACATCCTGAGATTAAGTGAAGTAAAATGGAAAGGGTAAGGAATGGAGAAACTAAGAAAGGGGTACAACTTGTACTGGATGGGTAACAGTAAAGAGAAAAGAAATGGAGTGGGATTTATAGTGAATCAGAATGTTGAACCAATAGCTGAAGTTGAGTATGTAAATTAAAAAATTATAATAATGCACAAACATGTAAACAAGGAACATACAGGTGTATGCTCCACAGACAGGATGTAGCGTGGAGGAAAAAGAAGATTTCCTCAATGAACTGGAAACACATATTGTTGGAGATGGGATCATGATAATGCTCATGTGGAAAACAGAACGGGATATGAGAATGTTCTGCGCTCACATGGGTATGGCGATAGAAATGAAGATAGAGAGAAACTGTTGGACTTTTGTATCAGAAATAACCTGATAATAAAGAACACATGGTTTATGAAGAGCAATAGCCGATATACAGTAGTTGGGATGGACAGTATGGAACACGCATCGATGTTATAAAAACAGACCGAGGATGCGGAAGATATGTCATGAATACAAAGATAATCCCCAGTGAAAGTATGGAAGGTGATCGTAGATTATTAATTGTGGAATTAAAACAAGTAAAAATTCCTAAAATTGTATTGAAGAAGAAACCAAAGATCAGGATTTGGGAATTGGAGGGGGAGGATAAAAGAATGGCATTCCAGGATTGGATAAAAAGGAAGTTGCCTAAGACAGAAATACGAATTGGAGAAGAAGAGTGGGACAATTTAAGACAAACATTTGTGGAAGCAGCAACTGAGGTATGCGGGAAAACAAAAGCAAATGTTAAGGAAAAGGAGGGGGGGGGGGGAAGAGAGAGAGAGAGAGAGAGAGGAAATATAAGAAAGGAACAAGGTGAAGAAAGAAATGGATAAGGAAAAGCAAAAAACATATCAGAGGGATGAGAATAAGATAGAAAGGTTACATGTGGAATGCAAAAGATGGAAACTACAAGTAAGGAGGATTATCAAGGTAGAAAAGGAGAAATGATGGAGAGAGTTTACGAACAAAATTGACCAAGATAGTCAAGGAAATCAGAAACTATTATACAGGGTAATAAAATCGAAAAGAATAAATCAAGAAAAAAATCAAGGCATTAGAGAGAGAAGATGGATCCATAGTACATGACAAAAAGTGTCTTCAGAAGGTGATGGCAAAGTATTATGAAAAACTTTACAATGAGTATGAAGAAGGGGATAAGAAAATAAAAATAACAAATGGAGGAAAAGAAGAGAATCCGATAACATGGTTGGAACTTGAAAGGGCAGTGAAAGCAATGACCAAAGGTAAAGCAAGCGGAAAAGAAATTCAATGCGGATATGAATTTTTTTAAAAGTTGTTTTACGTCGCAGATAGGTCTTGTGGCGACAGTGGGACAGGAAAGGTCTAGGAGTGGGAAGCATTTGTCCGGTGTGAAAATGGGAAACCACACAAAACCATCTTCAGGGCTGCCAACAGTGGGGTTTGAACGCACTATCTCCCGAATACTGGATACTGGGCGCAGCTATCGAGCTCGGTACCGCGGATATGATTAAGGCAGCAGGAAGCATTGGACTACACTGGCTATACCGACTCCTCATTGCCATATGGAAAGACGAAAGAGTGGCAACAAGGAATCATTGTACAATTGTTCAAAAAAAGGAAATAGGGTTATACCTCTATAATTTTCACATTTCTTCCTATTATCATATGGGCTAAAAATAATGGAGAAAGTCATAGACAAAAGACTGAGGGATATAATAGAAACACAGAGGAAGAACAATATGGATTTAGACCGAATAGATCAACAAGACTTGATATTTACAGTGCGAACAATAATGGAAAAAACATCTGGAAAGGGACAAGGAAATAATCTTCATATTTTTGGATTTGGGAAAAACTTATTATTCAGTTAAGAGAAAACATGTATGGGACAAGGAAGTGCACTGTCACCATGACTGTTTGATGGATGTAAAACAGGGTATCAGTAGTGATGAAGTGAATGCTTTGGTATTTGCAGATGATGTGGTGATTTGGAGAAAGGGAGAAAAGGAAGTACAGAGGAGACTGGACATTTGGAATGAAAATCTGAATGAGTTTGGAATGGTAGTTAGTAAAAAGAAAACTGTAGTCATGCACTGTGGAAAAGAGAAGCCAAGTGAACATAGAACGGTTAGAGAATGTAGAACAGTTTACATATCTGGGAAGCATTATTAATGGAAGTAATGAAATCAACCCTGAAATTAATAACAGACTAAGTAAAGGTACAAAATTTTATCAGGTCAGAGAGCTTTTATGGGATGACAAAGTACCAAAGAGAACGAAATTAACATTATATAAACAGTATGTCATACCGGTTGTAATATATGGACTGGAAATGCTGGTGACTAATAAGATCCAAGCAGTAGAAATGAAATTTTTAAGAACATCGGTTAAAAAGGCAAGAAGAGACAGAATTCAAAATATTAAAATCAGAGAAGAGCTAAATACAGAACATACAGAAAGCAAGACAGATGGTTCGGACATGTAAAAAGATGGGAAAGGAACGGGTAGCAAGAAGGGAATTGGAAAGAGAAGTTAAGGGAAAGAGACCAGTTGGAAGAGCAAGAAGAAGGTGGATGGATCAGATTTGGAAGGACATTAGAGAAGCTGGATTGGATGTGGCAGAAGTAATGGAGCAGGAAGAGTGGAAGGACAGAAAGGAATGGAGGCGGCTTATTAAGCAAACCCGGGCGACTGGAGTGGGATGTTGTTGATGATGATGATGATGATGATGATGATGATGATTATGATATTACTCAATTATGTAATTTCTCTTATTTATTTTTTAATAAATACTGAAATACTGCTTGCATCTTAGCTTTAAAACACACAATTATTCATTATAATTCATAAATTTCAGAACTAGATTTATGTTTAAAGCACTGGGCTGGTTGAAGGGGTTTTAAGGTTAACATTTTTTCCAGAATTCTTTTTCGGGAAGCCTTGATTTGAATTGAGTTTTTGTCCTTGTAAGCATGCTAAAAAAATAGTCTCACAGTCAGCATTGCTATGTGGAAATGAACATTACATTAGAGATTTAGCCATATTTAAGAACACCACCAGCTGATTGCATCAGTCTTGCCAGTGCCCCCTGAATATCAATTCTCTTCACTTACTTAAAGAACCAAGAATTAAACAAATACAGGAATACTAAATCTGTTCTTGAAATAGAGAGATGAAGGAAGGACCAAAAAGAGGGAGTCTCACGCTTAAATCAGGGGAGTTGGCACGTCTGAAGAGACACTGTGCAGGACGAGAAGAAAGGCTGGACTGAGACGGGAATCAAGGCAGGAGGGTTTGAAGAATTGGAGAAATAAATATATGCCAGAGCTTAACAAAAGAAAGGTACAGGAAAAGGATAGGGAAGCACCAACAGCGGGCAGACAAGAAGCAGAAAGATGATGAACGGTTCTGAGACTAGGAGGAGAAAATCCACATAATGACAAAGCTACCCCTGGTCCCATAGAGGCTGTAATGAAAGGAGGAGTAAGAGGACCTGGGTATAAAGTGGTCTGGAGAGTGAAGATGAAGAACATAATTAACGCTTGTCAGCCTAAGTGGCGACCGCATGGATAGAGTGGAGGATAGAATAATAATGGTAGAGGTTACTGTTGTCAAAGTTAGGTAAAGCAGACAAGAGAATAGAAAAAAGGACAGTTATCTAATGTTAAGGCCAGGTGCTTCCCTAGACCTCAGCATCAGTTGATGCCCAACAAGGGCAACAGGGTGGGAAGTTAGGGTTTATTGGTGCCTGGTGCGAATGGGGACAGGAAGATACATGCAGGTCCTGCAGTGGCTGCAGGTATGTGTAACCAGCCAGTCAAGGCAATGTAGAAAGCTCGGCAGAGTCTGCACTGAAGGTGATAGACGATGATGGTGGTCATGACGACCTGGTCTGGGGTAAGAGTTACTGAAGATTCTGCTGCTGATAGACGTAAGCGGCAGGTCTATGTCCAAAGGGGAAGAGCCAGACGGTGGGGAGGGGCGAAGATTGGTACAGTTCATAGAGAGTGAGAATGGTTTTAAGGTTAGGTAGGCACCTGAATGCGATTATGGGGCTTTCTGGAAAACGCCCTGGTGTAGAGTGAGGATGAAAGAAGACTGGAAACTTGTTTTAAAATGCGATTGATTTCGTGTAGGCCAACATGATATGCGGTTCTGAAGGATGGTGGTAACAGCAGTAGTACGCACAGGCTTTAGAGGTTGAACACGTCCGTTTGCCCTAGACTGTAACAGATCATTTTGTGTGATATGGGTGATAATGGAGATACTGCTAATGGTTGGTGGGTTTGATTCTGCCATCCTGGACGTAAGTTAGAGATGTGGGGGAGACCTGCCAAGTGAAATCGGCCCTCTAATTAGAGATGAGGTGGTGCAGGAATGAATCAAATAGGCTTCCTTCCTCATGCCACGGGAGAAAGATATTGCCAATGAACCTGCCTGCACCAGACTAGTGGCTGGAGATGTTCAGTAGCAAGAAAATCCATAGAGTTTTTCCACGATACGTACGACGGAACAATCCTGGAGCCTGTAGCAGTGCCACAAAACTGATGGAATAATTCCCCCTTGAAGTTGAGAAAGGTGTGGGGTGTGGATGTACTGTGAGAGGTCAACAAGGAAGGAAGTATAGGGCACAAGCATTGGGATGCGGTATGTTCAAGAACTCAATGGCCCTAAGTCACCTACGTGAGAGATGATGATGTAAAGCGAAGTGACATCAATGGAAGAGTAGCCACACATTCTATTTAATGACCAGCATCACGAATGTAAGAGTCAAGGGACCGTAGAAAGTGTTGAAGATGCTGGTCAAACAATGCTGAAATGGATTCCATGAAAGAACGTTGCTCGGAAACAACAGGGCGTCCTAGATTGTTGGCCTTCTGTCTTGGGAAGCATGAGAAACTTTGGAATATGAGGCTCGTAGCTGGTTTGGGATGAGAAGAATAACAACACAGGATTCAGACAGACCCTCATGTGGTCCACAGAGTTTGATGTAAGAGCCCAAGTTCAGAATCTGATCTTGTGTGAGGTTTTCTATCCTCCACTCATGAAGGCTGTAGCTGAAAATATTGGACCCACGTCTTTCTTGTATGTGTAGACTTATAAATATTTTGCTCCTGCTGGTTTTCTTAGCTGAACATCTAATCTAGAATTAATTTTACATTAGGACATACTACTGTGATGTACTTACAGTATTTGATCAGCCACAAGATCGATTTGGACTGATACGTGGCTTTACAGAGGTAAAATGCTATTTGCATTTGTCTGGCTTCAATAATAACAACAGACATACATCTTCAATAGCGTTAAGTCTGCAAGCCTCTGTGATTTTATTAAACTTCACCACAATCCTCTATTTGTAAGAAGCTCTGAGGCCTTGTTTAGTTCTATACATCTATACAGAGTATAATCATCATCGCCTTGATCTCTCTCTACTTCTCTTACCCTCCATAAGAGAGTCAATTATTCTCTCAGATTCTCCCTGTACAGCTCATTGACAGCATCTGCATCTTTCCATCCTATTAAAATCACTTTAGAAATTGCGTTATTTGTAGCATTTTGGGCAAAAGGAACATCCGTGGGACTCGATCGGCATGTGCTCAGAACCGGACCCGTGAAAGATAGCCTAGCAAACAATGGAAAGGTGTAACCAAGGACAAGCCCGCGAGAAAAAGCGCTCTCAACTATGAGACAGAGTTGGAGATAAGATGTGACCCAATGACAGTAATACGTCTATTTTACAGGGTTCCACACTAACAGAAGAAACTTCCTGTTTTTTCCTGCATGTTTCACAGGTGCCACCGAAAAATTTTGGCACGCAAAATTATGTGATATTTTGATCCAGACATAGGAAAAATATGTGAGACACATCAATGAATAGAGCTGAATTTTCTATGTATCCCAGACTGAAAATATGGGATACTTTATTCACATGGTGAATCGAGGTCACCAGATGTCCGGTTGTAATGTATTGCTAAAACACGTGTCAATGTGTTGCATCTCCCAAGCCGAGAATTGAGCTCAAAGTAAGCCCCTCCTCCGATAGGACGCGAGTGATCTCATTAATTGCGGGAGCTTGATTACTTAAGAACTGCCGATTCGATTGCAATCACATCTGGCTCAACTGAAAGAGGGAATCGAGGTCTACAATACAAACTCTTTAAATGTCTTCAACTCCAGTTATTAACGCCGCAGATTTCCTTAATTAAGCGTGAAAGAGCCTCCCACCCCAAGGACCAGCAAGTTGACAATATAAGGCCGACCCTGGCCCACGCTGAGAACAGTCTATTGACCACTTACAAAGACGAAGTGAGTGCCCGTTGCGATCGTAAACTTCATAACGTGAACTGTGTGTTATGAACTTTAACAATAGCCAATCGAGCCTAGGCAAGTGTCTCAGTGCTGTGCATAAATTAAGTACGCTGCCAGAAAGCATTTGTATAAATGAACTGCAGGAGTTGGCTACGAACAATGCCAGCATAAATTGATATGTGCTATCAGTAAATTAGTGGTATCCAATTCGTAGCAATAACGTTCGGCGGTAGGATAGTGTCGACAGGGACAATCCGCTATTCGGAGTCAGGGTTTCTCAAGCTTTATAAGTCATGCTACTCACTGCGTTAATGAATGCCGCCCGTGATTAGAGTGACTTTTTTTAAATTTTAAATTTAAATCTAAGAATTTCATTTTTGTCCGTATTGAACTGAGAATGGAAGATAGGTAAAACTTAAAAGGGTCCACCTTTTCAATACAAAAATGTTATAGTTTATTTATAACATATATTTGCACTTGGAACTAGTTTCGACGCTGTTTGGCGTCATCATCAGCCAAAATGTGGGAAATAGGCTAGCATGTAGGCATTTATATTACACAAGGCGTTACATTAAACAATACACATCTTACAAGGAGATAAAAACAGGGACGAATATAGAAACAAATGAATCGTTGAGGAAGCAAAAGTTATACATATTAAAAATAACCTTAACCACACATCTTGCAGTGCGAAAATATTCGTCTTGAATGATTCCTGAATACAAAACACACGCGCACACATTTCTGAAGAGCCAGCAGGCAGGACAAAGTAAAGTGAAACCTTAAGAGTTCTTCTGAGAAGAGTTCATCATTTTTTCTATGTTCCGACTAACTAATGAAGTCTCCCTTGAGTTCCTGATAAACATGCACAACAGGAAATTCTCCTTCACTCTCAACAATAGCTATAAAGACCAACGGTAAATTTCATTTTAAATATTGTGCAGAGACGTGAAAGCATGATCTTGAAACATGATATAACTTCTTCATTTAACCCAATTTTTTTACACAAGGTGTTACATTAAACAATACACATCTTACGAGGAGATAAAAACAGGGACGAATGTAGAAACAAATGCATCGTTGAGAAAGCAAAAGTTATACATATTAAAAATAAGCTTAACCACACATCTTGCAGTGCGAAAATATTTGCCTTGAATGATTTCCTGAATACAAAACGCACGCGCACACACTTCTGAAGAGCCAGCAGGCAGGAAAAAGTAAGGTGAAACCTTAAGAGTTCTTCTGAGAAAAGTTCATCATTTTTTCTATGTTCCGACTAACTAATGAAGTCTCCCTTGAGTTCCTGATAAACATACACAACAGGAAATTCTCCTTCACTCTCAACAATAGCTATAAAAGACCAACGGTAAATTGTATTTTAAATACTGTGCAGAGATGTGAAAGCATGATCTTGAACATGATATAACTTCTTCATTTAACCACCTTTGAAAGTCTCTCTCTATATTACATAGCTTCATTAACACCACCATTCTGTAGATGCACAAAATAATCTTGTAATCTTCACAGGTCCGGTATTCAGCTCGACAAGAATATAAAATTGGTATTAAGGAATACGTTTTCTGAGAGTTTGGAGGTTGACTGTGCCAGTATTTGTGGTGTATTGTTGCAGCGTTACGTGTAGGGTGGGGGCAGGTTTCTATGATGTTTATTGCGGGACATGAGACGGTAAAGCTATGGCGCGAGATGAAGAGGAACAGAGCGTGTTGGATAGTTTAGGTCTGGGGAGCGGCCATTGTTGGATTAGGAGGGGAGAGGGAAGGAGCGGTAGGGGAGGAGGAGTGGAAGGATGGGAAGTATGGAGGCTGATGTGGTGAAAGTGTGTGGCGTGACGAAGTATTATGCATAATCTGAAAGACAGATCTGTTTTTCGGGATATTCATGTTTTTGAAAAATTCAATGAGAAAGTTGAATAGGATCTTTGGTTTCTCTGAGATATCATTTAAGTTTAGGTTGGGATTGAAATATTGGTCTAAATGAATATACAGGTTTTCAGTGACGTCTAGGAAAGAACCTTTGTTTAGAATATCTAATACCTATCTAGTCCTTTTTCTAAATCAGGTGTATATAGGTTTTCTTGCCAAGACTGCAAAAGTTCTTACCTAGGGCAAACAGGACGCAGCTTTAAAATCAGATATGCAGAACATGTCAATGCCATAAAACACAACCGTTTCTCCGCGGTCGGCCTACATATAAAAGAATTTAAGCACAACTTTACTGAAATAAATCAAGATCTTGAGGTATTAGATATTCTAAACAAAGGTTCTTTCCTAGACGTCACTGAAAACCTCTATATTCATTTAGACCAATATTTCAATCCCAACCTAAACTTAAATGATATCTCAGAGAAACCAAAGATCCTATTCAACTTTCTCATTGAATTTTTCAAAAACATGAATATCCCGAAAAACAGATCTGTCTTTCAGATTATGCATAAAACTTTGTCACGCCACACACTTTCACCACATCACCCTCCATACTTCCCCTCCTTCCACTCCTCCTTCCCTACCGCTCCTTCGCTCTCCCCTCCTAATCCAACAATGGCCGCTCCCCAGACCTAAACTATCCAACACGCTCTGTTCCTCTTCATCTCGCACCATAGCTTTACCGCCTCATGTCCCGCAATAAAAATCATAGAAACCTGCCCCCACCCTACACGTAACGCTGCAACAATACACCACAAATACTGGCACAGTCAACCTCCAAACTCTCAGAAAATGTATTCCTTAATACCAATTTTATATTCTTGTCGAGCTGAATACCGGACCTGTGAAGATTACAAGATTATTTTGTGCATCTACAGAATGGTGGTGTTAATGAAGCTATGTAATATAGAGAGAGACTTTCAAAGGTGGTTAAATGAAGAAGTTATATCATGTTCAAGATCATGCTTTCACATCTCTGCACAATATTTAAAATGAAATTTACTGTTGGTCTTTTATAGCTATTGTTGAGAGTGAAGGAGAATTTCCTGTTGTGTATATTTATCAGGAACTCAAGGGAGACTTCATTAGTTAGTTGGAACATAGAAAAAATGATGAACTCTTCTCAGAAGAACTCTTAAGGTTTCACCTTACTTTTTCCTGCCTGCTGGCTCTTCAGAAGTGTGTGCGCGTGCGTTTTGTATTCAGGAATCATTCAAGGCAAATATTTTCGCACTGCAAGATGTGTGGTTAAGCTTATTTTAAATATGTATAACTTTTGCTTTCTCAACGATGCATTTGTTTCTACATTCGTCCCTGTTTTTATCTCCTCGTAAGATGTGTATTGTTTAATGTAACACCTTGTGTAAAAAATTGGGTTAAATGAAGAAGTTATATCATGTTTCAAGATCATGCTTTCACGTCTCTGCACAATATTTAAAATGAAATTTACCGTTGGTCTTTATAGCTATTGTTGAGAGTGAAGGAGAATTTCCTGTTGTGCATGTTTATCAGGAACTCAAGGGAGACTTCATTAGTTAGTCGGAACATAGAAAAAATGATGAACTCTTCTCAGAAGAACTCTTAAGGTTTCACTTTACTTTGTCCTGCCTGCTGGCTCTTCAGAAATGTGTGCGCGTGTGTTTTGTATTCAGGAATCATTCAAGACGAATATTTTCGCACTGCAAGATGTGTGGTTAAGGTTATTTTTAATATGTATAACTTTTGCTTTCTCAACGATTCATTTGTTTCTATATTCGTCCCTGTTTTTATCTCCTTGTAAGATGTGTATTGTTTAATGTAACGCCTTGTGTAATATAAATGCCTACATGCTAGCCTATTTCCCACATTTTGGCTGATGATGACACCAAACAGCGTCGAAACTAGTTCCAAGTGCAAATATATGTTATAAATAAACTATAACATTTTTGTATTGAAAAGGTGGACCCTTTTAAGTTTTCCTATCTTCCATTAGAGTGACTTGCCTATATAAGGGAAAACCTGTGTAAATTCTGTGTGTGTGTGTGTGTGTGTGTGTGTGTGTGTGTGTGTGTGTGTGTGTGTCACTGTAGACAAAGGGAACATGTGACGAGTTCTGGAGCTGATACCAATTGGATTATTTCAAGATTTGTAGCAGCTGAACGAGCCAACCAGGATAATGGACTGTAGCAGACCAGGTTCGAAGGCTGATACTCTCGTCTACAGCGCCGAGAGGATGGACAAGTAGAACTCTACCGTGGGTCTCCCGTGGAAGGAAAAATGACCACCACACAGATGAGTTGGATTTTTCTTTAGTTATGTTAATGTAAAATTAAGAGACCTAATTCTCCAGACAAACCATTTCTTTCTTTTCGAAAAGTCTTTCGTGAGGAGTAGTTTATTGTCAATATCCTAGCAAGTACGAGAAACATGGATAGAATAGTATGAAGTGATGAATGAGGGATACCTGGTTGGTGGGGAGCTCAGCTGATATGTACTATTAAGGCATGAACATCAAGAGAGAAGAGTCCTCACAGAGAGATCCAAAACTGTGTTATTTAGGAAGATAATGTTACAGACAGTCAGCAAATTTCCCTTGATTGTTGATTATTTTACCAGAATCTGTCTGGAGTGTGAAGTGCGGTGGTACCGGATGCTTGAAAATGGTGAGCAAAGAGGAAGGAATAATGATAGCCCAAGGAACTAGGATTCGCAGTATGAGAAGTAGACGATAAGATGAGAAATTCGAGTGTTATATTGCCCCAAGATGAAGGATGAGAGAACAGAGAATAATATTTCTTGGGAAGTCTGCAGTAATATGAAATAAATGGAATAAAAAAATTAATTGAGCAATAATAAGTATCCTAGGAAGTGAAATAGCAGCTGTAATTAGGTTACGGTCCGCCTTGGTTCATGAATGGGGCGACCATTCTCCCGGCGTGACAAACGAACGTGCGCTTGCTTTTATTTTAATTTTTTTGTCCTCCCTTCGCGTAGACTGCTATGTATTGAAGTTAAAAGCTATGGACCTTTGGATTTCACACTGTCTTTTTTTTCAATGGTTCGGTTTAAGAACGCTTGTGTTAAATGACAATATCACGATAACTTAGATGGTAGTTAATAAATAATTACATATCCCCCCAATGTCCCGCAGTATGAGGCAACAGAGAGCTAGGAATTTTCAGATATGTATCAGTCAGAAGGAGCCCGCTTCGAACCAAAGTCAGAATGAGGCAGCATGTGAAAGCAAATAAATAACTTGCAAATAACGTGTTTAAAAACTTAGTGATTCACCTAATCTTAACAACAGCTGAAGATGTTCCCAATTGAGAATGAAACATGTACTGTTTACAAATAAAAATTTGCTAAAAGGCAAATAAAAAGTATCAAAAAGGTGGAAGATTTTCTATTATTGTAAATCTCTGTGATTAGATTTTGATACGGAAAATGAAGCTGATTACTTGCAATGGTGGTGACCAACCGAAGCAAGTAAATTAAAAATAAAAAGATAGATGATGTTAATTGCCAGACTTCGATTATACTTTATTCCCAAATGAAGCTTGTGCTGAGTGAACGCCTTTCAGGCGAGTCCATGTAATTTGCTTATTTCTTTTCTTTTTTTCTTCCGTGTGCGGAGAGTTTATTGTAACAACGTTTTTTTTTTCTTATGCCACAATTCAGGAATAAACTGATATTCATGACCCCATTACATGATTCTTGACATTTCTAGCAGTGCTAAGCAGTATCCACTAGTTTCACATTAGATAAGACTCCATCTGAAGTATTTTCCTAAGTTCCTTTCTTTCTTCAGAACGTTACCACCCCCAACTGTTTGAGCATGCTGAGGCTAGCACAGAAAGTAGGAGGAGGGCAGTTTGAAGCCCATGTTGGCAATTCGGGCTGCTCTTCGATACAGTCTCATCCGAGATTGATTGTCAGGTTACGCTGATGCATTATTATGCTGGGTCTCCCATCCTAAGCCCAGCAGGGCGTACTAACTTCCTCCATTCACCTCGCATCACTCCACCACCGAAGCCTGTTTAAGCGTACAGCTTCATTAATAGAGTTCTATAATAGCCATTTATCTCCTCATTCCGAGAACTCTCTTGCCCTTGTTCCCATCAGTTTGTACCAGCGATCATTCTTGCTACTTCTAACTTAAAAGATATGCTGAGCCCACCCAGCTTTCACTCCCGTAAAGCAAAGTTGGTACGAAAATAGACCAGTGTAGTTTTGTTCGAGACCCAACTTCTTTCTAACAGAATACTGCTTCGCTGCTTGATTCAATCTCACTTACTATACTAACATCCTGTTCCAGTTTTATATCACCAATATGACATCACTTGAGTCTTGGAAAGGCTTTCAGCACAATCTGCTATTAAGACCAAGTCATTGGCATACGCCAAACTGAATCCCTCCCTGCCGATCCACGTAAACTATGAACAACAAGATTACAGCCTTGTCTAGCCGCTGTAGAACTCCTTCTGCCATCAATTTTCACTGCAGCCCAAATGTGAATTGCCTTTGATTGATTTTTGTAATCTACTCTTTATCCCGTAGTCCCCCAGCATGGTGAACATCTTTCCCTCGGTACCCTGTCATACGCCTTCTCTAGATCTACGAAACAAACAGAACTGTCTATTCCTCTCGTAGCATTTTTCAATTACCTGGCGCATACTGACAGCCCCTCTGTGGTCTGAAATCACACTGGTTTTAATCAAATTTACTCTCAACCACTGACTGCACCCTCCCTTAGTATATCGATCAACTAAATACCTCGATAATTGTAGCAATCCTTGCTGTTCCCTTATAGATAGCTGCATTTACTGCTTCCATCCAATCAGTACGTGAAGCCTGCCTTCCCACTATATTTCATCTATTCCTGCTGTTTTATGACAATGGAGATTATTTACTGTCGTTTCCACTTCACGAACATCGTTGTTTTCTTCCCCATGAGCTTGGTTGTTTGCAACGTCACCATAAAGATTTCCTTTTACGTTGAAGATTTTCAAAATATTGCTTCTACCTGTCCAGTGATTCTCTGGGATCTATTATTTCACCTGATTTACCCAAAACACTATTCATTGCCTTTTTCTCCTACCTTTCTAAGATTCTTTATTACTGTCTAGAAAGGTTTCTCTGTTGCCTGTTCTCGCATTTCCAGGTTATTACCAAAATCTCGTACGACTTTCTCGGACCAACAACTATTTGTTTTGCTCCATTTGCCTATTCCTCTCATAGCACCTGGTGCATACTAACAATCTGATCCATGTTTGAAGCCATTTCTGATACGCTGCCCTCACCTCATCATTCCACCAAGATGTTTGCTATTTACCATCTTATATGATATAGACTTTTTTGTGGGGGCATGGATAGAGGCATGGACATTGAGAAACGAAGACGAAAGAAAACTGGAAGCATTTGAGATGTGGATTTGGAGGAGAATGGAAAGTATACAATGGATAGAAAAAGTAAAGAATGAAGAAGTCTTGAGAAGAGTTGGGGAAGAGAGAAATATATTAAAGGTAATCAAGAACGGAAAGCACAGTTGGATTGGTCATTGGATGAGGAGAGATTGCTTGCTTGTAGAGGCTATAAAAGGAACAGTAAATGGAAAAAGACGAAGAGGGCTGAGAAGATATCAGATGCTGGACAGTATCACGGTAGAATACAAGTATGAGGAAACGAAGAGAAAGGAGACAGGAAGAGACAGGCAAGAGACAGGATTGCAAGGAGAGCTGCCATGTGAAGACCTGCCATACGGCAAAACACTGATCATGATGATGATGATGATGATGATGATATTAATTTAATTTTTCAATACTGATGGATGTTCAATTCATGAAATGTAATGATAGGATGTTTCCACTTAATCCTTACGTTCTGTGAATTTAATTTCCCATCTTTACATTGTTGTTTCTACAACAGCATCCCTGCGTGCAATCTTTCTTTCTATATCCTGAACCTTGTTACTGTCTACTGTTTGAAGTATTTCACTTATATCCATGTACGTCTAACTTTCTCGTTCTCGAAATTTTCTACCCTTATTTGACTCTAGACACTTTTCATGTTCTCTATCCTAGGCCTGGAGATACTTAGTTTTCTACAAATCAGATAGTGGTGTGTATCATAAAACAAGGAGGTGGAATAAATTTTAACAGCTGGCTGTAGAAAGTTCTCCAAATACTACTGTCCTGACCCATCTGAAGCCCAACCACAGCAAACCCCAAGTATGTGAATTCTACCTCAGAAGCGGAGGGGTGAGACAACAGCTTGGAATATCCTCGGAAGGTGCCATAGTGGAACACAGCTATCGCCCAAAATACCTTGGAGTAACACTTGATCGTAGCCACTGCCAAAACACAAAACACGTAACAAAATAGTATTGCATGTTATAAATTTCATATTAGAGCCCGTATTGTCAAAGTATCAACTTATGAAAATTTGAATTTATAATTCCGACCTTTACAATAGTGTAATTGTCTTTCTTCTTCTTCTTCTTCTTCTTCTTCTTCTTCTTCTTCTTCTTCTTCTTCTTTTATGACCACATAGGATCACTTTAGTCAGTCCGTCGTTCAGGTCTCTTTGAAGGGATTGTTCGGGCTTTGCGGTCCTCCCAGTACTTCTTCAGACGCTCCGATCTTCGTGCCCTTTCCTCAGTTGAAAATGTGCGTGTTGTTGGTTTGTTTTGTGTAAGGGTAAAGCGGAGGTTTGTATTCTTGAGTTTTGTATTCAATTTTATCTTATTTTTGGTGTCTTCTGTTGTAAGGCCTATTTCCTTCAGATCCTCTCTTACTTCTCTGATCCATTTACATCCTGTTGTGGTATTTTTTGAGACGAGATTGTGTTGTACTAGTTGTTTCAGAAGTCTTGAGTCCTGCATCCTCATGATATGTCCAAAGAATCCCAGTCTCCTCTTACGCATAGTATCTGTAATGGGTTCTAGCTCTTTGTACACGACTTTGTTAGGTATTAACCGCCACTGTCCATCTTTCTGATATTTTTTGTTGATACAGGTTCTTCCAATCCTCCTTTCAATTTTCTGAAGTCTGTCAGTCTTTGATTGTTTATTCAGGTAAAAGAGTGTTTCTGCTGCATATGTAGCTTCCGGTTTTATAACTGTGTTGTAGTGTTTTATTTTTGAATTTATTGATAGACATTTCTTTTTGTAGATATCCCATGTTAATTTTTGTGCTTTAGCTAATCTATTTGTTCTTACTTGGATTGAGATTTTTTCATTTAAGTTATGTGTTATTACTTCTCCAAGATATTTAAACTGAGTTACTATTTTGATTTTATTACCATTTATGGTGACTTCTTTTAGCTGTGTTGGTTTTTGGGGCATAATTTCTGTTTTTTCAAATGATATTTTGAGGCCAATTTTATTTGCAATGTTTTGAAGTTCTGATATCTGGGTTTTTGCTTCTTTTATGTCCACTGCTAGTAATGCTAAATCGTCAGCAAAACCCAGGCAATTTGTTTTGATTTTTCGGCCAATCTTTATTTTGGGGGGACATTTTCTAAACCATTCCCTCATTACCATTTCTAGAGCACAGTTAAATAATAGTGGTGAGAGCCCATCTCCCTGCCGTAGTCCAGTTTTAATTTCAAATGTCTCTGATGTTTCACCCCTAAACTTCACTTTTGACTTGGTATTGGTGAGAGTCAATTTTATCATGTTTATTAATTTGGGGTGTAGTCCAAGGTGTCTTAAAATTTTAAACAGAGATTCTCTATGGATGCAATCATAAGCTTTCTTGAAATCTACAAATGTTATCACCATATCTCTGTTTCTTCTCCTGTTATAGTCCATTATCAACTTAAGACTCATGATCTGATCAGGACAGCTCCTCCAGGGTCTGAAACCTCCTTGATATTCTCCTAGTTCTTTCTCAAGTTGTAAACTTATCCTATTAAGGATGATTATTGAAAATATTTTGTATGTTATGTCTAGGAGAGAGATTCCCCTGTAGTTATTAGGGTCGGTTTTGTCCCCTTTTTTGTGCAGAGGATGAATGAGGGCTGTTGTCCAGTGTTCTGGTAGTTCTTCTTTAATCCAGATAGAGACAAGTTGTTGATGGAGGGCAACTTTTGCTGAGGTTCCTGCATATTTCCAGATTTCCGCAAAGGTCTGATCTTCTCCTGGCGCTTTGTAGTTTTTTAATTTATTCAGAGCTTGGTAGACTTCCTTTATTGTGGGGGGATTGATGTTTTCTGGTGATGTTTTTATCGGGGTGTTGGTGTCCAAATGAAGGAGTTCTGTAGGTTCCTCACAATTTAAAAGCTTGTTGAAATGTTTAGCCAGAATTTCTGCATTGTCTTTATTGTTATGGGCCAGCTTACCATCTTCATCTTTCATCAGTAGGGTCGGGGGTTCATATTTTTGGAGCTGCTTTCTGAAGGTTTTGTAGTAGTCCCTTGATTTAGTTTTACTGAACTGTTCTTCAATTAACTGCAGGGTGTCCTTATGATGTTGTCTTTTTATTCTTCTTAAGACTTGGGTAGTTTCTTTTCTCTGTTTTACTAGCTTTTGATAGGTTATTTCTGTCTTTTGGGACTGATGTAATAGCCATGCCTGATGTCTTTTCTCCACTGTTTCATCACATTCACTGTTCCACCATTGGTGTTTTTTACGTGGTTTAATTGGAGCTAGGTCTTCTGCAATTTGTTTAAGGTTGTGTACTAAGTCTTCAAGTTTGTCTGTGATTTTTATTTTTTCAGTTGCTTTCTGGTAATTTTTGTTGTTGATTAGCTGGGTAGGATCTATTTTTCTTTTAGTTTTAAGGGCTTGCTTTTGTTGTCTCCTCTGGGGAGTGAGTTTAATTTTAATTTTAACTACGTAGTGATCTGAACCTGTGTCTATTCCTCGGAGGACTTTGACGTTATAGATCTCTTTGTGGTGGTATTTGTCCATGCAGACGTGGTCCAGTTGCCATTCTCCTTTAGTGTAGTCAGGGTGTTTCCATGTTTTGAGTTTTTGAGGTTTCCTCTTAAAACATGTAGATTTTGAGATTAAATTATGGTTTCTACACAGGTCAACTAGTCTCTCTCCATTTTTATTTGTTTTCTTGTGTGCTGGCCATTTTCCGATGATGTCACGGTATTTTCTTTCTCTGCCTAGTTGAGCGTTGAAGTCACCTATTAATAATTTTATATGGTGTTTGGGGATGTTATCTATGGTCTGGTCCAATAGGTCCCAAAATTCTCCTGTTTCCTCCTGGTCTTTTGAGGAGTTGTTTTTATCATTAGTGGGAGCATGGGCATTTATTATAGTATAGATTTTATTAGATGCCTTTAAGGTGAGCGTTGAGAGTCGTGGAGACTGTGATCTGAATTCTTGAACTGAGTTTATTATTTTAAGGCTGACCAAAAATCCTGTTCCAAATTGTGGGACATTCTTCATCACTCTCTTCCCGGGTATACCTTTATAAAGTCTGTACCCTTGAGATTCCAAGGCATCCTGGTCAGTGTTTCTAATTTCCTGTAATCCCATGATAAGAATTTTGTGTTGGTCCATTATGTCGGTGATCACTTTTAGTTTACCGGTTTGCATGAGTGAGTTTATGTTGTGTGTAGAGAAGTATGTTATCTGCTTTGGTTTGATTCTTGATTTTGTCTCATTCGTGTATGTAGTACTGGGGTATTTCCGTGCCTCCGACTTCACGGTATCTTTCAGGTGGCAGCCCACCGTATCCGAATGCTGCCTTCTCTGAACTCTTGGTTCAGCCGGTGGAGTATTCCTTAAAAGACCTTCCATGGTTGACTGTCAAGGTGTCACCTGTGTGGGACTAGGTCCCGAATTACAACTCTGGATGTGATCCAGTGAGGTGATAATGAGGCCGCTCCTCTGGAGTACAGACGCCTTGTGCAGCCGCCCCTAACCTGGAGAACAGACGCTGCATAATGGATTCCAGTGGCATTTCCTCCACTGTGGGGACCATCACCCCACCCAAAGGGGCTCATTCGCCCGAAGCCGTTGGCCCCCTTAGGGAGTCAGGTTATTTCCCGCCGCCCAACACTCGGCGTGTAATTGTCTTTATTAAAAAGACTACATTAGATTATACACGTGATACATGGCATCACCATCACACTGTTTTATGTACAATATGCATATAGTTTTATTCGCACAGCCACTCACGTTGTTTTAAATTGGACAATTCGTTATTTTTAAAAACAATTTAATCTGCGATTTTAACTGAACTTCATGCTTCATATCATGTTCATGCCGCACCATTTTAACATTCAAGTTTGACAAGACACCATCACACCGTGTCACAGGATCCAAAGACTTATTTATTTCAATGTGTCCTTACCTTATTTTTACCGTTTTGTATTTGTGATTGAAGATGTCCCACAAGAGGAGGAAGCATGTATCACGAGTATGATCTAACAGACTATTTAATAAAGACAATTACAGTACTGTAAAGGTGGAATTATACATTGAAATGTTCACAAGTTGACAACACAAGATGAGGTGCACGTCCACAAAGTCTGCGGACAATTGCCTGCCCAGTATGGTGCCAATCCGTGCATGCCATGTTGGCAGATACAGCTCTGAACGAGTCATACAGGATCATCATAGGCTCCCTCAGACGAACAAAGTGCAATGACTCCTCATTTGATTAGAAAGGAAGCTGCATTGTGTCAGGAGAAAATTGAGGCCATGGTAAATGAAAAGCACCCTCTATATGGATATATTCCCTCACAGTAAATAGAAAGATGGATAATCCCCCTAGTCAATACTACGTATTAAAATTGTACATTTAGATCTAAAAATGTAAACAAATTTTTAATACATAGTATTGACTAGGCGAATCATCCACCTCTCTACTAAGGAGACACTTCGGAGATAAAAATCGATATTTTGGTCATTTTGGGAATTTTTTATGACAGATTGAAAGGACTGAATTTCTTCTTTCTTGTCACAAAGTTATTTCGTTGAATTCAAATAATTTATCACTGTAATAATGCTTTGTTTGCCAGTCTACACACAGTAGAAATAGGCGTGGCATCTGTTGAACTGCGCTGTTATGTAACAATGTCACCGTCATGTTTCCATTTAATCAGGTATGCCTATTCTTCGCAATTACACATCCATGGGATGGGCCAAGAGCCCCCCTCCCCTTCTCCCAATATATTTATACAGACTCAAACTGTAAGATCTACCATATTTCTGAACAAATTTATAAAGCCTGTTATGGACTAATATTTTAGTACTCAACTATCATTGAGCAACATTTTATGCTTTTATTGGTATTCCTGAAGGCAACTACAATAGTGCCGACAACTATAAGCTTTGTTATTCTTGTATGTTTAATCTTTTTTGTGGGTTCTGTGGTGGTAGCCAGCCTGTTATTTTTGTGAAGTATGCGCGCAAGTAACTTCTTTTAGTTGCGTATAAAGATACTGTTATTATTGAAAGACAGTGTGCAGTAATAATTGATAGCTTGTATTCAAGGGGATAAACAATATGCGTAAACATGAACCAGCCTTAGCTAAGCAACGAATTGCTGAACTTTGGATAGGAAAGAGATGGGGATCAGCTATTACCAAACAGGAGTCTCCATTGAAGAAATCAGGGACAAAAGGCCATGAAATGTTATCGGAATCAGATTGTTCTCATCAGGAAAATGTCGCATCAACTTCAAGCCATGCAGGTACTGCACCTATAGCCGACAATCATGACATGACAGAAACTACAATCCCAATTGTTGCATTGTGAAAAACAAAACACAGGTGAATCATATTCCGTTCTCTGGAGAAGGAGAAGAAGAAGAAGAAGAGGAGGAGGAGACAAGCTTCCAGTTACCAGTATTCGTACAGAAGCTGCTAAGAAATGAAGGGAAGGAGAAACATACGGTTCTAGTAAAAAAATGAAATGGCATTTGGCTTTTAGTGCCGGGAATGTCCGAGGACAAGTTCAGCTCGCCAGATGCAGGTCTTTTGATTTGACTCCCGTAGACGACCTGCGCGTCATGATGAGGACGAAATGATGTTGAAGGCGACACATACACCCAGCCCTTGTGTCAGCAAAATGAACCAATTATGGTTAAAATTCCCGACCCTGCCGGGAATTGAACCCGGAACCCCTGTGACCAAAGGCCAGCACGCTAACCATTTAGCCATGGTGCTGGACATGGTTTTGGTGACTTTTTGATAATGAATCAAGAAGAAAACTTCACTTGAACTTTGCTTTAATTTTCCTGCCAATTGTAATTTTTACACTTAAATTCAATTTTTCTCCCATAATATTCAGTCAATTGTAACAAAATGTGTATGGCATATGTATCACAGCTATATTAAGAAACCTGCATATGGAATCTTTGATTCCAGAATTTTTTCAGGTTGTAGAGATTTTCAAGTCCAAAATTTTAGAACGTAAAAATTACACAAACTTTAATACGATATATCTCCTTATATAAATTATGTACAGAAAAATTGATAAGTAGTGCTTTTAAAAGAAGTATTATCTACCTAATTACAAATTTACATTAACATGTTAATTAAATTTAATGAAAAAAAGGAATTAATTTCAATTTCTTAAAAAACTATTAATTGTATATGCATGAAATTTTCATGATATCTCTACTTTTATTTAGGCGACATTCCAACCAAGTTTCGTGAAAATCCATGCATTAGGTGAAAATATCTTGATCTCCAGAGTGTCTCCTTAAGTCAATGGTCAAGATCACATCTCAAAGGAGTTTCTTCCCAAATCCTCCAGTTCTCGACTAAAGCTCAGAAAGAACTAAAATAGAACATGGAGCACCCAGACTGCAGAAACCACCAGGTCACGAGTTTAACTGGAAAACCTAGAAGACCCTAAACAGACTCCAAACAGCTGCAGAAACGTGCATGTGACCTGCACCCAGAACGTGGCTGATGCCATATAACACAGTGTTTTACTGTTACATTTGTATTACACTATATTTTAATGTTGTACAGAAAAACGTTCATTTTTTAATGCTTCCATGTTGTAATGTTCTGATATGAATAAAGTAAGAAAATTCCCTCAAACTTTTGTGACAAAAAAACAAACAAAAAAAATTGAGAGCCCGTTTTAAATACTTTTTGGATACACATTATTGTAGGTAATATAGATGTTGATTCCCATAGGGAACATGAAATATCTGTCCCGAATGAGTAAATTTATAATACCAATATAATGGTCCGTTATTGGACATTATAAATTTTCCAGCCAACCCATTCCTGGTTGCCTGCATTTCGCCCTCGTGTGCCTAGTTGGGCTCATCAGTTGGTACTTAGCACACCTACCAAGACGCAAGGCTAGTGCATACCGTGGAGGCAACGACGACGAAAATGTTTTTATTCCCCGCTCGGAGGGCGAGGCGGGCCCCTTAAAGCGTAACACGTTCTCTCGGGCCAAGGGAAGCGAACAGAACTGTGTGAGACAAGGAATGAGTGAGATGGGAAGGGCGATGTGACAAATTTAATGAGGTGGGCTACGGAGATGTGAATTTTAGGGGATTTTCGCTAGGATTGAAATTTAGAGAGGAGTACTAGGTAAGGAGATGCAAGGACGTAGTGAGATTAGATTATGAAGGGAAGATATTAGGTACCAAATGATATCGAGTGGCGGAGGTGGGTAAGGAAAGAAACTACATGGGTGAGGAGGTGGACGAGGTGAGAAGTTGGCTGCCTGCGGGCGGTGCTGAGAATTGTTGGATGTCTTACAGAAATGGGGAGGGGGAGATGGACAGTTCTACTCTATGACGTTGGCCATATATGTGTAAGCTCCGTGGTCAATGAGGCGTTCAACATCTGTGGCGCTCGGGATGTGGATGTGTACCATGAATGTTGGCCCTCATGCATTCTTGATGCGGAAGACTCGGCGGACTGCGATGTCTTCAGCTTGTAGTTGGTGAAATATGGTCCTTTCGGAGAGAGCCAGGTCCACTCCACGCATGACACAGCTGGACATTCTGTGAGAAGTTGGGGATGGCTGCGAGGTCGATGATGTTGCGGAGGCTGCTGTTCTGGGTGAAGCTGGCGAAGGTGGTGCGTCGACTGTAGTATACGTTGTTATAGGAAGTACATAGTGATGTGGAGGTTGTGGAGGGAAGTGAGGAGTGAAGAGGTGGGTGGCATGTGACAACTGTTGTAACAGTGATCTGTGAAGTAGTGAGGGTAGATGTCGGAGTGGTCAATGTGATGGTGGTGGTCGTGGTGGTATAGAAATTTGACGAAGTCTGTAGTTGTGGTGGCTGGAAAATTTATAATGTCCAATAACGGGCCATTATATTGGTATTATTGTAGGTGATAGCGTTATTAAAAGAATTATGACCGAACGCGATAGCTGCATTCACTATAGTGCGGCCAGTATCAAGCATTCGGGAGATAGTGGGTTGGAACACTACTATTGGCAGGCCTGAAGATGGTTTTCTGTGGTTTCCCATTTTCACACAAGGCAAATGCTGGAACAGGCCACGGCTGCTTCCTTCTCACTCCTAGCCTTTTCTGTCCCATCATCACCACAAGACCTGTGTGTGTCGGTGCGACGTAAAGCAACTTGTAAAAAATGTTTTAAAAAATTATAATGTATATGACTCAAAGTAATACTGTACCTAAAGGCGTGTCAAAAATTTGAATGTAATTTGTTGCTATCTGCATGTATTTTGTTAAAAGATGAACACAGTTTGATACTCTTAGTTATGACCCAACAAAATAGGCTAAAAACATGTCAGGTGCCATTAATTAAAACATTAAATAATTAATTCAATCATTAGAAAAGCCTTTTGTACATAAAAAATAAAAATAAACCTTATTATCAAAGGATGAAAACAACGCAAATCTATATTCAATATTTGCTTTAAGCAGGTCTTGGAAGGCTGTATTTAAAACATACCATTGTCGTCGACCATCTGCGAACAAGACTTGGAGGTTGCTACCACTTGGCCCGTGGCCTGAGTCACTCCTTTGGATGCTTTGGACAGTTCCAGGAGGTTGCTGCTGTTCCTGTCTGCCTTCACTCGACTCGCCACCACCAGCTGCGCCGTGCTCGCCGCAATCTCCTGCGACGCCACCACTAGCTGCTCAAACTTGCCCTGGCCACTCACCACCTTGTCAGCCGCCGTGCTGAAACAAGACAGTCTTGTTGGTTTGAAGATGCATAGGAAAAAAGTTACATTTTTTCTTTACAGAATATACTTTCCTCTTATCAGCTAATGTTGGACGACTTGAGTTGCACACACTGTAGTGCCGAAGTCACAGACTGCTCAATGGGACGATGGGGTAGTCTATCCATTATCTAATGTGACCCACGAACTCTAACAGACCAAAAGCTGCCAACAACTGTTGTAGAACAATCACTACACATATTGAATGGCTAAGAAAGCTTCTTATACCAGAGTAGTTGTAGATTACAATGAAAGAGGTTAATTGTGCTAAATGTTATATTATAAATCCCGATCATTAATGATTTCAATTGAACTTGTTACGCCTTATTCTTACGTTACAGGTCACAACACTCCATAACCTTTTCCTTGCTACTAATCACAATGCTGTCATTTATGCCCACTCAGAGACCTGCTCACCCCCTTGAAGTGTCTGGTGCGAGATACATTAGAAAATGTCCTTTAACTTTGATTCGAGCCGCCTAGATGTAAAACTGGCCATGTTCAAGTGGTCAAAATTTTCAGAAGAGACTAAACAAGTGTTTACAAAATGTGTAATTGTTGTAAACATTTATTGAGTTTGGAGATGGCTGCTTTTGCAGCAGACAGGTTTACAACAAACTGAAAGGCGTATGAAGTACAAAAATGTCTTTTATCATCTTAGCGGAAATATTATTAACATAGATAATAATATAGGACGCATGTTAAACAGTTCAGCAATTACTGTATGGCAGACAGAGTAAACCGGAACGTCGAAATTGACGAGCAGACAGCCAGATGGCGTCAAATCGAAATGTCTGCAAACGGTAGCTGAGGCCATACGATTATTATTATTTTACTGTATGAACTTACCGTAGAACACACACTAACCCCAGTTTCTGATAAATATTCACATATTTCTTCCTTACAATTTGTCACCATGATTTGTTTGAGTTTTACTCATGAGTTTCTCATAAAAACTAAGTTTATACATGTTTTGCCAAATTTACTGACTTCAGTTTTGCTAGGACAGATCACAAATAAATATCCAATTTTAAGCTAATATCTAGTAGTGGGACTTATTAGTCACATGTTTGTAGTTTCCAAGGTGGAAAACTGTTCCATGTTCTCTCTCTCAATGGTACTGAAACCACGAACATGCACTAAATTTTTTTGATGTTGGGGCGCACTTTCCATAAACCAGAAAGAGAGCACAGTCGTTAGAACAGAGTTTTAGAAACTGACAAACATTCAGACGACCTGAATCCCATCTTGCTACACACAGGTTGACCCATAAACAAAATTGCCATAGGGAACCAAGAAATCAAAATTGTAGATAAATTTAAATATCTGGGAGAAATCATAACATATAACCTCAATGAAAAGCTAGCATGGCATAACAGAATAAATAAACTGACCAGAGCACACAATATGTCACCAAGAATACCTACAACAAAAAAGGCCTGTCAATAGCAACAAAATTAAAACATTACAAAACAGTCACTCAACCAAAAATAGCATACGCAAGCGAAACCATCTTCAAAACAACTAACACTGCACAAACAGACAAACTACTCAAGATAGAGAGAACGTGCATCAACAAATCATACCAAAGAGATGGACACTGGAGAGTAGCTTCTAATGAAACAGTCTACAAGGAAATAGAACCAGTAATGAGCTCAATCAGGAAGAAACACATTTCATTTTTTGGACATCTAATCAGGACACCAGAGAACAGGATCATCAGGAGAATAATAGAAAAATTGTGGAATAGTAAGTGCAACATTAAGTGGATTACAGAAATCAAGGAAGATATGGATGAACTACAAATTACAGTGGAAGACCTAAGAAACATAACCGACAAAATCAGGAAACTCGCAGACAAGCAAACCAGGCTGCAAATCAGAATCAACAAACAGACAACAGGAAGTGTGATTTCCGATGAAGAAAGAAGGATAAGATCAGAGAGAATGAAGAAGTTCTGCCTGACAGAAAACTGAAAAATTCTTTCTATAAATTTGGCTAGAGTGGTGCAATGAATGCCATAAAATGTAAATAATAAAAATCATAATAATAAAAGAACGCTCTTGTCCGCCATTGTCCGGTCCCAAGTCCGGAATGAGAAAGGAGGAGGGTTTGCTGGTCTGGCACCCAGCTGTAAAATTGCCAACGCCGAGTGTTGGGCGGCGGGAAATAACCTGACTCCCTAAGGGGGCCAACGGCTTCGGGCGAATGAGCCCCTTTGGGTGGGGTGATGGTCCCCACAGTGGAGAAAATGCCACTGGAATCCATTATGCAGCGTCTGTTCTCCAGGTTAGGGGCGGCTGCACAAGGCGTCTGTACTCCAGAGGAGCGGCCTCATTATCACCTCACTGGATCACATCCAGAGTTGTAATTCGGGACCTAGTCCCACACACGTGACACCTTGACAGTCAACCATGGAAGATCTTTTAAGGAATACTCCACCGGCTGAACCAAGAGTTCAGAGAAGGCAGCATTCGGATACGGTGGGCTGCCACCTGAAAGATACCGTGAAGTCGGAGGCACGGAAATACCCCAGTACTACATACACGAATGAGACAAAATCAAGAATCAAACCAAAGCAGATAACATACTTCTCTACACACAACATAAACTCACTCATGCAAACCGGTAAACTAAAAGTGATCACCGACATAATGGACCAACACAAAATTCTTATCATGGGATTACAGGAAATTAAAAACACTGACCAGGATGCCTTGGAATCTCAAGGGTACAGACTTTATAAAGGTATACCCGGGAAGAGAGTGATGAAGAATGTCCCACAATTTGGAACAGGATTTTTGGTCAGCCTTAAAATAATAAGCTCAGTTCAAGAATTCAGATCACAGTCTCCACGACTCTCAACGCTCACCTTAAAGGCATCTAATAAAATCTATACTATAATAAATGCCCATGCTCCCACTAATGATAAAAACAACTCCTCAAAAGACCAGGAGGAAACAGGAGAATTTTGGGACCTATTGGACCAGACCATAGATAACATCCCCAAACACCATATAAAATTATTAATAGGCGACTTCAACGCTCAACTAGGCAGAGAAAGAAAATACCGTGACATCATCGGAAAATGGCCAGCACACAAGAAAACAAATAAAAATGGAGAGAGACTAGTTGACCTGTGTAGAAACCATAATTTAATCTCAAAATCTACATGTTTTAAGAGGAAACCTCAAAAACTCAAAACATGGAAACACCCTGACTACACTAAAGGAGAATGGCAACTGGACCACGTCTGCATGGACAAATACCACCACAAAGAGATCTATAACATCAAAGTCCTCCGAGGAATAGACACAGGTTCAGATCACTATGTAGTTAAAATTAAAATTAAACTCACTCCCCAGAGGAGACAACAAAAGCAAGCCCTTAAAACTAAAAGAAAAATAGATCCTACCCAGCTAATCAACAACAAAAATTACCAGAAAGCAACTGAAAAAATAAAAATCACAGACAAACTTGAAGACTTAGTACACAACCTTAAACAAATTGCAGAAGACCTAGCTCCAATTAAACCACGTAAAAAACACCAATGGTGGAACAGTGAATGTGATGAAACAGTGGAGAAAAGACATCAGGCATGGCTATTACATCAGTCCCAAAAGACAGAAATATCCTATCAAAAGCTAGTAAAACAGAGAAAAGAAACTACCCAAGTCTTAAGAAGAATAAAAAGACAACATCATAAGGACACCCTGCAGTTAATTGAAGAACAGTTCAGTAAAACTAAATCAAGGGACTACTACAAAACCTTCAGAAAGCAGCTCCAAAAATATGAACCCCCGACCCTACTGATGAAGGATGAAGATGGTAAGCTGGCCCATAACAATAAAGACAATGCAGAAATTCTGGCTAAACATTTCAACAAGCTTTTAAATTGTGAGGAACCTACAGAACTCCTTCATTTGGACACCAACACCCCGATAAAAACATCACCAGAAAACATCAATCCCCCCACAATAAAGGAAGTCTACCAAGCTCTGAATAAATTAAAAAACTACAAAGCGCCAGGAGAAGATCAGACCTTTGCGGAAATCTGGAAATATGCAGGAACCTCAGCAAAAGTTGCCCTCCATCAACAACTTGTCTCTATCTGGATTAAAGAAGAACTACCAGAACACTGGACAACAGCCCTCATTCATCCTCTGCACAAAAAAGGGGACAAAACCGACCCTAATAACTACAGGGGAATCTCTCTCCTAGACATAACATACAAAATATTTTCAATAATCATCCTTAATAGGATAAGTTTACAACTTGAGAAAGAACTAGGAGAATATCAAGGAGGTTTCAGACCCTGGAGGAGCTGTCCTGATCAGATCATGAGTCTTAAGTTGATAATAGACTATAACAGGAGAAGAAACAGAGATATGGTGATAACATTTGTAGATTTCAAGAAAGCTTATGATTGCATCCATAGGGAATCTCTGTTTAAAATTTTAAGACACCTTGGACTACACCCCAAATTAATAAACATGATAAAATTGACTCACCAATACCAAGTCAAAAGTGAAGTTTAGGGGTGAAACATCAGAGACATTTGAAATTAAAACTGGACTACGGCAGGGAGATGGGCTCTCACCACTATTATTTAACTGTGCTCTAGAAATGGTAATGAGGGAATGGTTTAGAAAATGTCCCCCCAAAATAAAGATTGGCCGAAAAATCAAAACAAATTGCCTGGGTTTTGCTGACGATTTAGCATTACTAGCAGTGGACATAAAAGAAGCAAAAACCCAGATATCAGAACTTCAAAACATTGCAAATAAAATTGGCCTCAAAATATCATTTGAAAAAACAGAAATTATGCCCCAAAAACCAACACAGCTAAAAGAAGTCACCATAAATGGTAATAAAATCAAAATAGTAACTCAGTTTAAATATCTTGGAGAAGTAATAACACATAACTTAAATGAAAAAATCTCAATCCAAGTAAGAACAAATAGATTAGCTAAAGCACAAAAATTAACATGGGATATCTACAAAAAGAAATGTCTATCAATAAATACAAAAATAAAACACTACAACACAGTTATAAAACCGGAAGCTACATATGCAGCAGAAACACTCTTTTACCTGAATAAACAATCAAAGACTGACAGACTTCAGAAAATTGAAAGGAGGATTGGAAGAACCTGTATCAACAAAAAATATCAGAAAGATGGACAGTGGCAGTTAATACCTAACAAAGTCGTGTACAAAGAGCTAGAACCCATTACAGATACTATGCGTAAGAGGAGACTGGGATTCTTTGGACATATCATGAGGATGCAGGACTCGAGACTTCTGAAACAACTAGTACAACACAATCTCGTCTCAAAAAATACCACAACAGGATGTAAATGGATCAGAGAAGTAAGAGAGGATCTGAAGGAAATAGGCCTTACAACAGAAGACACCAAAAATCAGATAAAATTGAATACAAATCTCAAAAATACAAACCTCCGCTTTACCCTTACACAAAACAAACCAACAACACGCACATTTTCAACTGAGGAAAGGGCACGAAGATCGGAGCGTCTGAAGAAGTACTGGGAGGACCGCAAAGCCCGAACAATCCCTTCAAAGAGACCTGAACGACGGACTGATTAAAGTGATCCTATGTGGTCATAAAGAAGAAGAAGAAGAAGAAGAAGAAGAAGAAAACGCTCTTGGCTTGTCTACGTTTACAGTTTTCCGAGATGCTGAGGTGCCGGAATTTAGTCCCGCACGAGTTCTTTTATGTGCCAGTAATTCTACCGACACGAGGCTGACATATCTGAGCACCTTCAAATACCACCGGACTGAGCCACTCAGACCGGCTACACGTTGTTTCTGCAACTAAAACCACAGCCGTGATATGCTGTCGTTGGTAACGAACATAATATCTCAGAATTACCTAATTTTCATATTTCTGAAGATGGACACTTTTGCAACTAGATGGCTCATTCTTACACTTGCTTTCATTGTAATTAAAAAACTATAGACTATATTTGCACTGAATTTTACATATCAGTGTATTTTATTTATCTAGGTTCTTTTCTTTCACCTTTTAAAAAATAATTAGTAATGAAAACATTTCTGAAGGAATTTCTTGGACATTCTAGAGAATGGTGTTGATATAAGTCATTTGAATACACAAATTTTGATTTACTCTGTTTTTTAAAAATGCGATGATTATTTAATGAATGTACCGACACATTCACCAATGTATGTACCAGAAAGAATACATGGGTGATACACAGGCCTTGGAACTTGAGAAGCCCTGTTGAGCATTCAAGTCGTGGTTCAGAGATGCAGGGAGATCAGTTGCTTCCTTGACTCGGAAAAGACATTCAACAGAGCAAGTGATGACCACACTGAAAGAAACACAGAAGGCCTGTTTTCTAGTGGGACACAGGCTCGTGAATGAAGTCTCGATCAAATGAGGCGAGACGCATTCTGGAATATTGAAAGTACCTACTCCTCTTCAACCTGTACTCAGAAAACTCGCTGCAGGATATAGACTATAAACTTAACGTTGGATCCATATTATTAATTGTACAAATTATGTTAAATATCCTTCTAGTCAATACTTAATATTACATCCAATTAAGATGAAATTTCAGAGAGACGTTTCAACCCAACATACGGTCATCCTCAGTAAAATATATATATAATAAATTAAAAACATTAGACACACAATATGAAGTGCTTGTTAGAAAGTTTTTCCTTAAAAAACATGATGAAAATTTAAAATATCAGGTGAAAGTCATTAAAACCATTTTCGAGCTGGAGGTCTTTTTGTTGCAATATTCTCGTTGTCCTCTGATGTAGTTCAAATGTATCTGTACACTGTTGGCTTAATTACAGAAGAACCTCGATTATACATTCCCGGAAGCTATGTTTTCCCGTATTATTAGTTCAAATTACGTGGTCCCGCGAGCATCTTAATTAAATCACGTTGTCAAAATTCTGCATTATCCGTTACTCAAAGAAACAATTTCCTATATCAACCGTCCAGAAATTTCAGTCCCATCAATGCTAAATCCTCGATGATGTGTTTTTCAAGAAACGGTATCTCACAAAAGGACGGTTACGGAATACTTAGGGATCTTGGCGTTAACGTCGCGTCTTCGAGGTAATTTCAGAAAGTACTATAGCGGAAAAGCAATCGGTGGTGAACTTGCGTAAGGGACTATCTTAGCATTGCATTCGGGTGGTATTGTTTAGAGAATCAAAATCATAAAGCAGAGAGTGTCCACAACAATCACATTTCATCAATTGTTTGTACTTGAAAACGTCTACATTATGTCTAGGGTTAGATGTATCGCACTGTATAGTCACCGAGCTTTCAGGCAGCTCCTTCTTAGGCAACACAATGTTATCGAGACCAGAACAGGTGTTGCACCTTACATATATAGAGCCAAGGGAATTGCCTATTACTGTTTTGGTCCTAATTTAAGACCGCGAATTTCACGTTTTTGTGTTAAAATGTTACAAAAATCGCAGTTGTTTTATGTGCGCACGTTACATTTAAAAACTTTGTATCATTTCGCACTCTTACGACTTGTACAGCGAGCGTGTTTTCCAGCTGAGCTCAAGGTCATGAATAACAGTAATTTCTGAAGTTTTTACGATATATTTTTTTTTTCCAATTTGTGATTAGTGACGGGCAGAATTGAATATAATGCATTTGAGAACTTTAGAATTGATACTTACATTCAAAACCATATTTTTGAGTTCAACATTAACCTTTAAAAATCATGTAGACCTAATTTACACCGTACAAGATTTCCATACACTGACTATGAACAGTATACCAGTGAGCAAATTACAATGGAAGATTTAAAAAAAAAGAGATTTCGCCATCATGTTGGGCGCTTTTCTATCCAATGTGCTTTATTTTATAAGATTAGAGAATTAAAAACTACTTGTGTTCGACCGTTGTTTGGCCTGGTGTTATTAGGATTTTCTAACAGTTTGACTGATCAAAGTTGCTGAAGTGAAATAAGTTTTCAGAGGAAACCGACGAAGTTTCCCGGTAAAACTGAATGTGAAGGTTTGAAATTTTTAAATCGCATACCGGTAATTAATGTTTGAAGCTGGCCCCGCAATCTAACTTGCCTGCCTCTCACCCAGAGGGACCAGGTTCGATTCCCGGCCAGGTCAGACATTTTTACGTGGATATGAGGGCTGGTTCCAGGTTTGCTCATTCTACGATTACCTTTAATTGACGAGCTATTTAATGGTGAGATGCTGACCCCGGTCCAGAGAGCCAGGAATAACAGCAGAGAGGATTCATCACACTGACCATGCGTCACCTCATGATCTGCAGGCCTTTGGACCGAGCAGCGGTCGCTTGCTAGGCGGAAGGCCCATTAGGTGTTTGTAGATTATACATATAGATATTTCTTTTTTGTGATGTTTAGCTAAATTGTTGATCGTTTATTCGTTCCCGCATTTTTAGTTTTCCCGTGTTGTACAGGTTTTTTTTTCCCCGGGGTCCCTCCAAAAGCAGAGAATCGAGGTTCCACTGTATTGTGTTCAGTCATAAACTTTTTTTTTTGCTAGGGGCTTTACGTCGCACCGACACAGATAGGTCTTATGGCGACGATGGGATAGGAAAGGCCTAGGAGTTGGAAGGAAGCGGCCGTGGCCTTAATTAAGGTACAGCCCCAGCATTTGCCTGGTGTGAAAATGGGAAACCATGGAAAACCATTTTCAGGGCTGCCGATAGTGGGATTCGAACCTACTATCTCCCGGATGCAAGCTCACAGCCGCGCGCCTCTACGCGCACGGCCAACTCGCCCGGTCAGTCATAAACTGACGTTATGTAAGTTGTTATTGAAGTGGCCTGCTTGAACTTCCTGTGTTTTTTGACTGCGGAGTCCAGCTCTCGACTGACGTGCTCCCGCAGTCGAAATATTGCGTGTCTAATGTTTTTAGTTTATTATATATATTTTCGTATCTCATGCCTGCAAAATTTTAACACATATTATTTACAGAAGAATGGAAAGACAAGTTGAAGCCGAGTTGGGAGAAGATCAAACTTGGCTTCAGAAGAAATGTGGGAACACGTGAAGCAATCCTGACTTTCCGTCTGATCTTAGAGGACCGAATTAAGAAAGACAAGCCTACGTACGTGGCGTTCGTAGATCTAGAAAAGCCATTCGATAATGCTGAATGGACCAAACTGTTTGAGATTCTGAAGGTGATTGGGATCAGATACTGAGAAAGGAGAATTATCTACAATCTATACAAAAATTAGTCTGCAGTGATAAGAAATGAGGGCCTTGAAAAAGAGACAGCAATCCAGAAAGGAGTGAGGCAAGGATGCAGTTTGTCCCCTCACCTTCTCAATGTTTACATACAACAGGCAATAAAGGAAATCAAAAGACAAATTTGTAAAGGATATTATCCCCTACCACCTGACATCATCTCACTAATCTGCTTCAAGAACGGGGGTTAATGGCATAAATCACATATGGCGGTAGTAGGCATATGTTCCTGCCAGCTTCTCAGGGTAAAAATATCAACTTTGTACATAAAAAGTGTTAGTATAATCGCAGGTTCTGTTGAAGAGTAAAAATATCCGCATATCAATCATTCAACCCCCCATATTCAAGCAAGTAACCATGATATTGATCATATCATCTCAGATTACTACTCATCATCTTCATCCTAAACCACCTCCAGTTTCCTGGGTGTGGTATATGAGCCTCCTCCATCTCATCCTGTCCTTGTACCACTCTTCCTCCAACAACTTGTCCCAGACATGACCTCTCAGCAGTACATCGCTCTTAACTAAATCTATCCATTTCCTTCGTGGCCTTCCAACGGGTCGTCTTCCTTCTACTTTTCTGTCAAATTCCTTTCTTGTAGTTCTGTTTACTGGCATCCTCTTCATGTGACCAAACCACTGCAGTCTTGATATCTGAATCTTATTGAGGAGAGAATCATCTATTCTTACTTCTTCTCTAATTTTCTCATTCCTAATCTTTTATCTCCTGGTTTTCTGGATCATAGTGCGTAGGAATTTCATTTCAGCTGCCTGAAGTTTGGAATTATCTCTATTGGTCAGTGTTGTGGTTTCGAGACTGTATGTAAGGATTGGTGTATAATAGGACTTGTACAATGTCATTTTTGTTTTCATGGGTATTTGCTCATCCCACAGCAGGTGTCTTACCTGGTGGTAAAATTGTGTTGCCTTATTGATTCGATTGTTCACTTCATGTTTTGCTAGGTTGTCATTTGATATAACGCTACCCAAGTATTTGAAAACTGGAACGCTGTCCAGTTGAGCTTCATTTAACATGACTATTGGTTCTGCTCCTTCCCCATACACTTTCATCACCACCGTCTTGGTCTTGCTGATGTTTAAACCATATTTCTTAAACTCCTCATTCCAGCTTTGTATTCTCTCTCCCAATTCCTCTTCTGAGTCACTCCAGATCGCAAGATCATCTGCAAATGTGAAGGCTTTGATATCTCCATGTTCTTTCCTTTTAATAGATTTCATTACTACATCCATTACAATAATAAATAGAAGTGGTGACAATGAGCTGTCCTGCTGCACTCCTCTCTCTGTTTCAAACCAGTCTGACAAACCACATCCTACTTGAATACAGCTTCTGTTCCCACTATACAACATTTTCACTTTGTCTATGAGGCTGTCTCGCACTTGAAGTTCTTTCATGCATTGCCAAATTCTTTCCCTTGGTACACTATCGTATGCTTTCTCAATGTCCAAAATTATTAGAAATAAAGGCTTGTTCTTCTCCCAGTATTTTTCATTTAGCATCCTAATTGCAAATATAAGGTCTGTAGTTGACCTTCCTGGTCTGAAACCATACTGCTCTTCTTCCAAAATTGGTTCAACAATATCTCTGATTCTGGTCTCTATTATTTTTTCCAATATTTTCAGGACATGAGACAGTAGTGCGATACCACGGTAATTAGTACATTTTCGTCGGCTTCCTTTCTTGAACAGAGGTACAATGATGCCCATCCTCCAGTCCTCAGGAATAGTATTTTCCTCCCATATCTTGTTGAGCAGTCTGTAGAGCCATTGGATTACTGGAACTCCCGCTGCTTTCAGCATATCTGCACTTAGTTCCTCTATGCCCACTGCCTTTCCTTTCTTCATGCTCTTGAGGGCATTTTCAACCTCAAGCCATGTAATTGGTGGTTCAGTTGTGGTTCCTCGACTTGGCTCTCCTCTATCCGTTGTTATGTTTTCTGTATCTCCATTCAGCAGCTTTTCGAAATAGATCTTGAGTTCTTGTTTAATTTCTCCCTCTTCTTGTGCCAGAGTTCCATCATCACGTTCTATTGCTTTTATGGTCTCTTGATCCCTTCGCTTGTTTTTCACTAATCTGTATAGCAATTTCATATTTCCTCTACTGTCCTCTTCCAGTTTGTCTGCAAACTCATTCCATTTCTTCTCTTTTTCTTCCCTTACAATGTTCTTTACAGCAAGTTTCTTGTTCCTGTATACTCCTTGAAGTCTTTGTATTTCTTGTTCATTCATTTCAGATTACTACTATTATCATTTATACTACCTTATGGCTACATATCATTACCTATTTTCAGAAAGAAAACCCAGAAATAATCCTAACACTAGTTTATTAGCATGCTAATATGGTATCAAATAAGATTAAATTGAATTGTAAGCCGTAGAGAAAAGAAAATGAAAATATGTTACACATTCAACTTAAGTACATAAATTATTTCAATCGATATAGTTGAAGTTGGTTTACTACAGTCTTTCATTCATAACTTATCATTAATACTTCGCTGAATTATTTCAGTTCATTTTGCATTCAAATACTACATGGGGTTAATTCTTATGAGGACCGATTCTTTATTTCTGGTGGATGTGGGGATCCTTCATATTTAGTTTGGATTTTTGTATTAACTTTTCGAGATACGAGAAAATCAATAAGTTTCCTGAATGTGGTATCAAACTGTCACCACAATTTAAAATACTATATCAATAGTAACACTAAGTAAATATAGTCAAATTCATTCGTACATGCCAGTGGAAATCAAATATATTATCAATAAGTGCCACTCATAGAATAGCCAATCAGTACAAACTATGAAAATATATGTGCTACTGTAACTGAAATAAACTCTTATATAATTTACCGCTGTGCCAATACTATGTTGTAATTCAATTCACCAATCTACATTCTCATTGGGAAACATTCGTTCTGTTCCTTAATATCCCTACATTTACTCCATTAAGCATGTGAGATTCAATTAACCTTGCATAATCTCTCATGTTATACTTCCAATCGACATTTAATCACCTGGACTGTATCTCTATATTCATATGAGCATGACCTAACCTTGCAGCCTGCATCTTATTTATCATACAATATCCATAACTAACACATAAATGCGTAACATCATCTTCCTTCAATTGCTCACCCAACGAAACAAATAATACACCCCAATACTCTCATTTCTTCATATTTCTCATATATCTCTTCATCTGCATATATATATTCTCAATTCATTTCTTCTAAACAACATCTCTGTTACGGTTTACTAGTCCATCGACGACATATTATTCTTATTAACTGCGAATTCCCAATATTTAATCCATTTCTTCTTATAATACAGTTGTAATGGCCATGTCTGCCGATTTGGTCTCTTCAGTATCCAGGTTATACTCTGCAATTCATAGATTCTCTTCCTGATCTCGCCTAGTTCAAAACTAAATAATCTTTCCGAGTAGATTGGTACATTAACATCGATATACACACTCCATATATGCTTACAATAACCTAAAATCATGTTAGGAGCATAATTATTGCTCAAATGGGCACATGCTCGCAGTTAACTTCTTAAAATCTAGCAATGACATTCACAAACTGGCACATATAATTTATTTGTAGGCAATTCTTCACTCCTACTATTTTATTTCAACAACTACAAATAACTGTGAAGAGGTAATTTGGAAACTCGATTGGGTCAGCTGCTGGCTCCTGCTCGTGTGTTATGCCATCTCCGAGTGATCAGCTTCCATCTCCGTACACGTCACAGCTGGGCATCGTTCTCGGCAGGCTTGGTTTGAGTCATAGCATCTCTGGCAGTCCTCCACCAGTTTAAGCGTGTGTCATCACATCGCTGGTGTCCATGCAAGAAGAAAACATCATTAATTGGGCAGAATACATATCTAGTTCTTCCATCATAAGCCTTCTAGCAAATAGGAATGGTTGCTAGTATTTCCTAATACTTCAAAATTGTGCTCTATAGATATCCAATATAGCTTATTCTCATTAAATATATCGTCTGCCGAACGTTGACTAATGCTTCTAATTAATATTTCTGCTGTTCTTGACGGTATTCAGCCACTTATTATACTGTAATTTGCCCTTTTCTCCTCAATCTTACACTGGTCCGTAGCTTTCTTTAACTCCAATATTTTTAAACAGAAATGTATGCGTTTTCCTCTTGTCTCGGCTTATTTTGCAGCCGTAAATAGCTAAATTCTCCGCTAGAATGTAAATTAATTCTTGGCTTTCTTCTTGTATGTTAATAACACTCTTCTTGGTTTGCAATAAATTACTATTTTTTCAAATGCGATCTTCTTTCAAGGTAGTTAAGAATAGATTGAATTCAATGATTTTTTTTAAAATACCATAGTTGTTCTATCTAATTACAATCACCCTGCATCTTGGATACACTTCATATGTGTTTGCGTTGTCTGAAGCTGCTCCGCTCCATGTTAATGATCACCCCAACTGTAACGTAATGGTACAGTACCAAAGTTCCAGGAGAGGAAATCAAAACTCTCAGATTAGCCGATGATGTTATTTTATGTAACTTCAAAAGATCTGGAGAAATTGCTGAATGGTATGGACGAAGTCTTGGGGAAGGAGTACGAGATGAAAATGAATAAGTCCAAAACAAAAGTAATGGAGTGCAGTCGAACAAAGTCAAGTGATGCAGGAAATATTAGATTAGGAAATGAAGTCTTAAAGGAAGTAGATGAATATTGTTACTTTAGTAGTAAAATAACTAACAATGGCAGAAGTAAGGACTAGCACAAGCAAGGAAGGCCTTTCACCTCGAACATTGATATAGGAATTAGAAAGATGTTTTTGTATGGAAGTGAACCATGGACGATAACTAGCTCAGAAAGAAAGAGAATAGGAGCTTTTGAAATGTGGTGTTTCAGAAGAATGCTGAAGGTGAGATGGGTAGATTGAATTATGAATGAAGAGATACTGAATCAAATTGGTGAGAGGAGATTGATTTGGCTAAATAAGACCAGAAGAAGGGCACATCTTGAGACACGCAGGTCTTGTACAGTTGGTTTTTGAAGGAAGTGGAGGTTTTACTTTACGGTAACAATGGTAGGGGTAGACCAAGGTACGAATATGACACCCAGATTAGAGCAGATATAGGATGTAGTAATGTAGAAATGAAAAGGTTAGCACAGGATAGGGTGGCATGGAGGGCTGTATCAAACCAGTCTATGGACTGACAACTCAAACAACATTTTACTGAGGATGACCCTATGTTGGGTCGAAACATGTCTATTTGAAATTTCATTTTAAATGGATGTAATATTAAGGAGGATATTTAACAAGGATACAGATGTGAAGTGAAGATATGCTGACGACACTGTCCTTAGAGCCGACAGCAGACCCCATCGATAGTGGTGGAGGCGTGTAAAAACCTTGGTCTAAACTTGAATGCAAAGAAGACCAAATACACGATTGTGAGCATGGTTTGTCATAAACCTCAGTGTGTTGGTCAACAGAGTTTCAATACAGAGACTGAGAAGTGTAGTCAATGAACACCAGGACCATTCCGAAGGAATCAAGCGCTCCAGCATTTTCAAGCCTATGCCAAGTGGTCTGCAGCTTCCGGTTAGGATCGTATGAAGCTGTGCCTTCTGTGCCGTGGTGTGCGGATTGAGTCCTGGACTATGGCTAAAGCCATAAAGATTAGAAGCATGTAAAATGTGGGTTTACCCTTGCATTGGGTAAACACAGTATGGAATAAGGTGGTGTTAATAATAATAATAATAATAATAATAATAATAATAATAATAATAATAATAATAATAATAATAATAATAGTTGTTGTTGTTGTTGTTGTTGTTTGAGTCATCAGTTCATAGACTGGTTTTATGCAGCTCTCCATGCCACCCTATCCTGTGCTAACCTTTTTGTTTCTACATAACTATTGCATCCTACATCTGCTCTAATCCGCTTGTCATATTCATACCTTGGTCGACCCCTACAGTTCTTACCACCTCCACTTCCTTCAAAAACCAACTGAACAAGCCCTGGGTGTCTTAAGATGTGTCCAATCATTCTACCTCTTCTTCTCCTCAAATTTAGCCAAATTGATCTCCTGTCGCAAATTTGATTCAGTATCTCTTCATTCGTTATTCGATCTATCCATCTCACCTTCAGCATTCTTCGGTAACACCACATTTCAAAAGCTTCTGTTCTCTTTCTTTCTGAGCTAGTTTCCGTCCATGTTACACTTCCATAAAATGCCATGCTCCACACGAAAGTCTTCAAAAACATCTTTCTAATTCCTATATCAATGTCTGAAGTGAGCAAATTTCCTTTCTTAAGAAAGCTTTTCCTTGCTAATAATAATGTTAGAGTTAAGAGTCATTACTTTAAGTCATGAACACCTGTTAGCTGGAGTATACGTTCTTCCAAGTTATTCTGGTATGGTAGCGAAGATGCAATAAGAACACAAATCATAAAAGTGTCCATGTAGGGACTTCAAAAAGTAAGTTACACATGTCGTCCCATGCCAAGACCACTGCACAACAAGAGTGGCGCATAGTCACAAGAGAGTACACGTTCCAGGATTCCTGCAGACACATTTCTGCTGCGGTATTGATAACAGGTGCAAGACGGTGTACGAGTGAAATGGTGCGTCAACTGGAAACGTATTCCAAAGTTGAAGTTTGCGGGACAGTAAGATTCCTGTGGGCAAAACTGACTAAATTGCACAGAGATTCATCGTGAAATTCTGGTGATATACAGACTAAATTACGAACAGCTCAGTAGATGTGCACCTCAATAGGCAGTGCTCATTCAATCGTCTAAGACTGTCTTCAGTATTGGAAATTGGGCTCATGCTGAACTCTGGGATCACTGACACCTGCACACAAAGACGCAAGGTTTATGTCGTCTCTGGACTTTTAGCATTACTCTGTGCAAGACAATGTTTTCCTAAACCGCATCATCATGGGCAACGAGACATTTCACACCTCAAACAAAAAGAGCGTCTATGGAACGGAGACACACCTCCTCGCCTGTGTGGAAGAAATGCAAAGTTGCACCATCAGCAGGGAAGGTCATGGTCACCATTTTCTTTGACCGTGGAGGAGTTCTGTACACAGAGTTTATGGCAAAGGGCACAAACATTCATTCATGCTGATTTTTAATGCACAACACCACAAAGAACAAAAGGCATCGTTCTTCTGCACAACAATGCAACACTTTGCTTCAACATTTTCGATGGGAGATATGGAAGCGTCCGGCATACACTCCAGATCTTGCACTCATAATTTCCATCTTTTTGGAGAACATCTGGGAGGGAAAGAGATTTTCCAATGACGAGGAAGTTCTCAAATGGCTCCATGACCAAGGAGCCGATTTCTATCGTCGAGGAATTGAACGATCAGAAGAACGTTCAGACAGTTATTTACAGAGACTCTGTGACTGTGTTGAAAAATAGTGTCGTGTATCTGTGTCACTTTGTATTGTAGTGCAGCATTCAATAAAAGTTACTTGGCCTGCCATAATAATGTGCAACTTACTTTATGAAGTCCCCTTGTAGAACAAGGAATACATGCTGAGGTAAGACAGGTAATGAATATGAAGCAGAGAGCCACAATAAGCAAAACGTGAAACTCAAAACATAATGTATCTGACCTCTTTGGGAACGGGAATAACTGGAGGATACTTAAAGAAGAGGTGTTTGTTCTCTGCTATCCACATGAGTTTGGCTAAGAACCAAGGTCCTGCCATACTTACAGAAGGAACTTTGCTCCAACACCTACAGACTTGGCAGCTGAAATCAGGCCTTCTGTCCACTGATGGTTTCGCTTGTAGAATTCTTTGGCAGATGCAGTTCCCTAGAAAATGACAAACAGAATAATACATTAAAATATATCCGTGACAGCTCTCCTACTATTTTAACTTAAATTTTAAGATATATCTTTGTAGAACAAATCATTTAAAATGAAGCCTTTTCTGTGTTGAACCTTCCACAATCTCGAACATTTTTGCCAAAATTGTTACTTAATTAGCACCACCCACGGGACATGTACAGCTTAAGGAATGCTGCGGACATGAAACAATAAGTCTCAAACTAAAGAACTAAAGACTCCACAAACAGATCTCATTACAGTGGATTCCTTCTCATGTAGGAATAGCAGGTAATTTAGAGGCAGACAGATTAACCAAACAAGGTACCACACTACAACAACCTGCCAGTCAGACTGATTTTATGTCAGTAAAAAGGATTATTAAAAACAGGATGAAGAAATGGCAAAGAAAACAGCAGAAACAAAATTATGGAAGGATATTGATGCTAAATGGGGCCAGTATAAAATAAAACCAAGAAGAGAAGCTGTTGCCTTCTTCCGACTTAACACTGCCCACAACTGTCTTGCAGCTCACCTGAAACTAATCAACATCCTGAGATCTGAAAGAATGCACACTTTGCCATGACCCTGGAAGCAAAATGGATAAGGAACACCTGCTAAATTGCAACAAACTTGATGTGACAGCCAGAACTTCAGGAAATCTCACTCAACTATACTAGAACGCAAGAAAGCTGATGGATTGGAATCCAGGCTAGCGATAACATAACACCACCTTCCACAATCTGTTGTAACTTTCTGTGCTCTTGTTGGATCTTCCGGCACTGTTTATTTGTGTTAATGGTAACATTTTGGTTTTTGCCAACTCTGGCAATGAAGTAACAGTTCTGATGGATGGATGGATGGATGGATGGATGGATGGATGGATGGATGGATGGATGGATGGATGGATGGATGGATGGATGGATGGATGGATGGATGGATGGATGGATGGATGGATGGATGGATGGATGGATGGATGGATGGATGGATGGATGGATGGATGGATGGATGGATGGATGGATGGATGGATGGATGGATGGATGGATGGATGGATGGATGGATGGATGGATGGATGGATGGATGGATGGATGGATGGATGGATGGATGGATGGATGGATGGATGGATGGATGGATGGATGGATGGATGGATGGATGGATGGATGGATGGATGGATGGATGGATGGATGGATGGATGGATGGATGGATGGATGGATGGATGGATGGATGGATGGATGGATGGATGGATGGATGGATGGATGGATGGATGGATGGATGGATGGATGGATGGATGGATGGATGGATGGATGGATGGATGGATGGATGGATGGATGGATGGATGGATGGATGGATGGATGGATGGATGGATGGATGGATGGATGGATGGATGGATGGATGGATGGATGGATGGATGGATGGATGGATGGATGGATGGATGGATGGATGGATGGATGGATGGATGGATGGATGGATGGATGGATGGATGGATGGATGGATGGATGGATGGATGGATGGATGGATGGATGGATGGATGGATGGATGGATGGATGGATGGATGGATGGATGGATGGATGGATGGATGGATGGATGGATGGATGGATGGATGGATGGATGGATGGATGGATGGATGGATGGATGGATGGATGGATGGATGGATGGATGGATGGATGGATGGATGGATGGATGGATGGATGGATGGATGGATGGATGGATGGATGGATGGATGGATGGATGGATGGATGGATGGATGGATGGATGGATGGATGGATGGATGGATGGATGGATGGATGGATGGATGGATGGATGGATGGATGGATGGATGGATGGATGGATGGATGGATGGATGGATGGATGGATGGATGGATGGATGGATGGATGGATGGATGGATGGATGGATGGATGGATGGATGGATGGATGGATGGATGGATGGATGGATGGATGGATGGATGGATGGATGGATGGATGGATGGATGGATGGATGGATGGATGGATGGATGGATGGATGGATGGATGGATGGATGGATGGATGGATGGATGGATGGATGGATGGATGGATGGATGGATGGATGGATGGATGGATGGATGGATGGATGGATGGATGGATGGATGGATGGATGGATGGATGGATGGATGGATGGATGGATGGATGGATGGATGGATGGATGGATGGATGGATGGATGGATGGATGGATGGATGGATGGATGGATGGATGGATGGATGGATGGATGGATGGATGGATGGATGGATGGATGGATGGATGGATGGATGGATGGATGGATGGATGGATGGATGGATGGATGGATGGATGGATGGATGGATGGATGGATGGATGGATGGATGGATGGATGGATGGATGGATGGATGGATGGATGGATGGATGGATGGATGGATGGATGGATGGATGGATGGATGGATGGATGGATGGATGGATGGATGGATGGATGGATGGATGGATGGATGGATGGATGGATGGATGGATGGATGGATGGATGGATGGATGGATCGATCAATCAATCAATCAATCAATCAATCAATCAATCACTACTGATCTGAATTTAGGGCAGTCACACAGGCGGCAGATTCCCTATCTGTTGTTTTCCTAGCCTTTTCTGAAATGATCGCAAAGGAATTGGAAATTTATTGAACATCTCCCTTTGTAAGTTATTCCAATTCCGAACTCCCCTTCCTGTCCAGCTCCATGGCTAAATCCAGTGGGTGACCACGCCCGTTGTTGCTTTCAGCAGTTGTGTATATAAACTGTGTATTATAAATGGCTAAATTTATATGTGTATGTGTTTGTGTGCATTGGTGTGTATGTGTGTGACAAGGTAATCTGATCCATTCAGTGTCTGACTGGCACAGCAGTTACGTGTGTGTCAGCTGTGGTAGTTCTGGCCTATCCAGAAGCTAACCACGCCCGATTTGCGTTAGGAAGTCTGCAGTGGGTTTTTGACCGACGTCGTACAGCAGTGACTCACACATAGCGAACTTAACGTTGACTTTTAGTGCAAGTGTGCAGCGTTAAATTTAGAAAAAAAAAGCATAATAATGCAGCAGTTTGTTTGTGGTGCACCCGCCTCGGTTTCCGGGTGTTCCAGTGCTTTTAGTTGAGGTTTTAGGAAGTGAGGACTTTACAGGTTTGCTGGGCGGGGGTGATTTGCTTGGTGTGGGTCTAAAAGTATTATTAATTGTCTGCTTGGCATGGTGGGTGGAGGGTTCTTGTTTTGGGTCAATAGTAGGTTGAGTAGAAGTAAGTTAAGGAGGGTGGAGGTGTCTCGGCTAAGTTGGTTACTGGGCTGGTGAGTGAGGGGTCCGGGGTTTGAAGGAGGCTGAATTTTGAGGCTTAGAAGTGGAAGAGGTTTGGGGTTTGTGTGCAAGTGTTGTGGACGTCTGTAATGGTCCTTCACTGGCTTTTTAATTAAGGGACAGCCAGGGAATGAGGTGGCATGACTGCCTTGGCAGTTTGCGCACCTCGCCTGGTCCCGCGGCACCGTGCAATCAGTGTGAAGGTGTGAGCCTCCACATCTGTTGCAACGAGTAGGTTCTGAGCTTGTAGCTGCAGAATGATGTAGTAAAAGGCAGTTGAAGCACTGAGTGACAAGTGTGGGGTGGGAAGGGTGAGGGTTCGAGTCACTGTTGTGGTGGTGTGGTGTGCTGGTGCTTTTATAGTCCTGGGAGCAGGTTTTTTACGTCTGCTCGCAGTATGAGTGTACTTGTTTAGTGTGTCTTTGCCTGGTTGTGAGATTAATGGGGGTCTTAGTCCCGGGTTCGGTTTCAGGGAGGGGGAAATGGGGGAAGTGGGAGGTGTATCTGTTAGTGTGTCTTTTGTTTGTGTTGTTTTGTGTACATTGTTTGGGCTGGTTTGAGAGAACTTTGTGAAACTTGAATGGGGTGTTTGACTGTACTGATGGCTGTGTATAAGTGCTTTCGGTGATCGTGTAGTTCTCTCAAGCGCTGGCGAGTGTTGAGGTATTGGTCACGGCACAGGGGAATGGAGAAGGGATGGTAACTTACGTATCGTGCATTAGAGTGGATTTCAAGTGGTTGGTGGAAGGGGAGTTGGGGTTGCTGAAAGCTGTGGACATGGTTAGGAGTGTCAGTGTCCTGGCTACTCTCAGTCCACTGGAACGGGACCGGCGCGCTGTAAGGAGCTCGCTCAGTGGGCACGGTCGGAACAAATGTAGTTTTACCGTGTCACAATGGGACGAGTTCCGAACCAGTGACCACACTGAGGGCTCTGACAAATTGCTTTCAGTGCCTGCGGAAGATCGTGAGTAGCAGGCGAGCTTGTTTCTGCGCATTCTTGGCTGGCAGTTGTCTATTGTTGATTTGAACAGGCTGTGTTGCAGGTGGCCTGCTCAAGGCGACCTAGGGGCTCACTGGTAGCTGTGTTCTGGAGCTTGGTGGTACGGAGTACCGTAGATATCGCAGGAGGCGGCAGTAAGGCTAGCGTTCTGGGTACTAGACTCTCAATTGCCGGTGCTTGGTGCTGGCAGGACTGCTCAGTATGAGCGCTGGGCTGCGAATGCGTGTTCACTGCAGACTTCCTAACGTAAACTGGGCGTGGTTAGCTTCTGGATAGACCAGAACTACCACGGCCGACATACACGTAACTGCTGTGCCAGTCAGACACTGAATGGAGCAGATTACCTGGTCACACACAAACCAATGCACACAAACACAACTTTAACACATACACATATAAGAAAACCAGATAGCATAATATACACAATTGCTGAAAGCAACAACGGGCATGGTCACCCATCCAGTGGGTGACCACGCATCCACACACAACGGCTCATAACCAACTAAATGGTAACACACACACAGTCACACACACCTGAACTACACTCATTACAGGCCGACAGAGGAGCGCAGAATAGCGGACCGGTATCGGCACGTCACAAACCACCTATCCTCGAGGAGATAGGTGGAACATACAGATAACCAGGGTTCTATTTTCTAGAAATATAGCCACCCATTCAGCCACTCTTTTTTCTAGTCCAATAGCACTCATTTTTGCCAGTAGTCTCCCATGATCCACCTTGTCAAATGCCTTAGACGGGTCAATCGCAATACAGTCCATTTGACCTCCTGAATCCAAGATATCTGCTATATCTTGTTGGAATCCTACAAGTTGAGCTTCAGTGGAATAACCTTTCCTAAACCCAAACTGCCTTCTGTCAAACTAGTTATTAATTTCACAACATGTCTTATATGATCAGAAAGAATGCCTTTCTGAAGCTTACATGCAACGCATGTCAAACTAACTGGCCTGTAATTTTCAGCTTTATCTCTATCACCCTTTCCTTTATACAAAGGGGCTACTATAGCAACTCTCCATTCATTTGGTATAGCTCCTCCATGATCAAGACAAGGTGCCCTACACACTGCGCTGTGTGGAGTAACGGAAAGATGAAGAAAAATTTACTTCTCTCCCAAAACCAGGTCTTCACCAAAGTGTTTGCTGTACAGAGCGTAAAAGGCACGTACCATTTCCAGCATGTGTTTAACGCACTCGGCGCCAAGCACGTCGATTGACGTTTAAGTGCATATGTTGTAGCTCCCACAGATGTCACTCAAAATGAAGGAACAATGTATCTATCGATAAACATGCGACGGCTGAACACGTGCTATCTTCACTTGTTTGTTCTCAGTTAGTGTCTTTGCGCTCTTGTAAAATGCCTGTAAGTCGTACAAAAGTGCAGATTACTTGCAGGAAGGTGATATACAGGGTATGTTATGTCGATTGTGAGTCGGGGTAGGATGTCGCGAGTTCTGAACCTCCACGATAAGATATCTATTAGGTTCAACCTTTTCAATACTAATTAGGTACGTGTTTATGTTACTAATATCTTTTATTCAACCTGGGGACCGGTTTTGACATATATGTCATCATCAGCTATAAAATGAAATTTTCATGCTATTGTGTGCGCTACTTTTCTTATATATTTGTAATTCATTTTATGGCTGATGACTATATATATGTCGAAACCGGTCCCCAAGTTGAATAAAAGATATTAGTAACATAAACACGTACCTAATTAGTATTGAAAAGGTTGAACCTAATAGACATCGTTGATCTCAGTTCAATACGGAAACATTAAAGAAGTTCTTATCTTTAAAGTTCTGAACCCGATGAGATAGGTCCAGCAATATTAACGATTTATTTTCGAAGGATATATTTGGTGTTGAGTCAGACACATGCCCAATTATTCGAAGAACGCAGGTATGATAATTGGATTCCTGTTACTCTGGATGAGATGAGAATGTTTTTAGGAGTCTGGATGATGACCGGTATCATAAAATACTAACGTAGAAATGTACTGGACAACGAACGTGTTTGCTACTCCAATATTCCTGAAGTTATGCCTAGAAATTGCTTTCAGCTCATTTTAAACATTACTGAAGGTAACTACTATTGTGTGTGCTACTTTGTCACATCTGGCACATGATGCACATCCTGGTGTCCATCATCAGCTATGCCACTAGCTCTACATGAACAGCAACACAGAGCTTCTGGTTGATGTGTCACTTCCTGTGTATTTCAATGGAAAGCCACACATGGCGCTACCAGTTTGTGACCTGCGGAGCCAGTCACCAGCGAGTTTAGTTTCTCAGTTCCCAGTGATCAAGTGCCTTTTTACAATGGCGAGCGAACACGTTTTCAACATAAAGTGGGAGAAATTGAAAAACACCCCGTACTGTACAATTATACGCTGAAGGATTACGCAAGAAAGGACATTACGGAGAAAACATGGAATTATTTTCTAAGCTTTTTTTTTTTTGTAAAAATAAAGATCACTTTTCGAGCTTGGTAGCTGCAGTCATTTAAGTGCGGCCGGTATCCAGTATTCGGGAGACAGTAGGTTCGATGCCCACTGTTGGCAGCCCTGAAAATGGTTTTCTGGTTTCCCATTTTCACACCAGGCAAATGCTGGGACTGTACCTTAATTAAGGCCACGGACGCTTTCCTCCCACTCCTAGCCCTTCCGTCCCATCGTCGCCATAAGACCTATCTGTGTTGGTGCGACGTAAAGCAAATAGCAAAAAAAAAAGTTAACTTTTCTTACCTTCTTACCTTTCCTCAGAACTCACACATTCCCTCATATTTGTATTTTGCTGTCGAATGGCAGGCGCAATAAGCTGCACCAAGTCCATATAACTGTGTTTGGTCATACGATAAAAAGAAATAAATTTAGCATCCGTTTGTTCGAACTCCTTTACTGCTATGAATAATCTGCAGTGGATGTTCTTTTCAAGATATGGGTGAACCCAATCTCCTGAAATAATGAAACACAATCATGTCTTCTTCGTCACTTGAGTCAGTGATCTAGCGAGTCTGCAACAAACTTTACAAACGGCTAATCAGGAAGAATCCGTCACCGTACAGTAGCTTCGTGTGTGGAGCCGAGTCACTATTCAGTTACTAACCAATTATGGCGTATGCATATACAGTGGTGGTCAAAATAATAGAGCCACCTGGCAAAGGTTTGGAAGAAAGTGCAAATTTATCACTAGACATGTTTGTACTGTGATGGAAACAAAATTTTACGTTGTACAGGAACCATTACAAAAGAGTCACATTGTACCATAGTCAGTTATATAGATAACACAACTCAAACTAATCAATAATATTCAAAAGAATACCAGACCACAGGGTCAAAAAAATAGAGCCAATTGACACAAATATTTTGTACTTGATCTCAGTCTTATGAAATTTACAGGAACAGTCATTTTTGCATAGGAGTGCATTAGTACTTCGTGGGATAACACTTATTTTTGAGGATTTCCCTGCACCTCTTACCCATAGAGTCGACTAAATGCCTGCATTCGTCGCTGCTGATAATATACCAGGCTCTCTGGATTTCTTCCCAAAATTTATCTAAAGATGTAGCTTTTGAGTGGTCAATTCTCTTGTCTACGATCTCCCATAAGATCTCAATGGGTGATGCGTCAGGGGATTGAGGTGGCCACTCTAATACTTCGATATGGTGATCTTGAAAAAACTGCCTTATGATCCTTGCAGTATGGTTTGGATCGTTATCGTGCTGAAATTTCCATTTCAGCAGCATTTCCTCTTCAGCATAAGGCAGCATCACATTTGCCAAGATGTCTTTGCACATTTGTGCGTTCATTATGCCGTTGATACGGTGTATTGGACCAACGCCGTACCATGAAAAACATCCCCATACCGTAACACTTCCGCCACCGTATTTCACAGTTTTTAAAGTGAACTTGGGATTAAATTCCTGGTTTGGTGGGCGGCGCACATAGACTTTTCCATCTGAGGCAAACCTATTATACTTGGATTCATCGGACCAAAGGATGTTCTTCCACCAAATATTAGGTTTTTGTTCATTTCTCCGGGCGAAGGCCAACCTTTTCCGAACATTAGCTTTTGAAACATGTGGCTCCTGTCTCGCAATGCGCCAATTCAATTTTGTGGATCTCAGTCGTCTTTGAATCGTTGAGTTTGATGGTTGAACATCATTTTTGTCGCTAAACAAAATGGCTTCCAGTCGTGGTGTTGACAAAAATGGGTTTTTCTTTACTTCCCTAGTGATGAGTCTGTCTACGGGAGGAGTAGTTACACGATGCTGCCCCCTGTTCTCCACCGGTGGCTTTGTTTGTTTTGCCAGTGTAATGGCGTTCTGGACTTGTATTCGCGAAACGTGTAAATCTTTGGATATTTGATTCATGGACATCCCACTTTTGAACATCCGGAACATTACTATATGCTCATCATCACTTGTATGCTTTGCTCTGCCCATCTAGAAGAATGTAAACAAAACCAAACGTTAATTTACATACAAAATAATATTGAGTGGAGGTTTGTTGACAAATAATATCGCTAGCCCCCAAAACAACTGCAAAAAATCAATTTGAACGGGACTTCTGTAAATCGGCTCTATTATTTTGACCCATAAGATTCTTACCTTTATGCCTCTTTTCGCACGTTTAGCTCAAACGCTTCCTTTCGCACGACTACAGATAGCAGCGACGTCTTCCCTGATGTTGTCTAAAACGGACTGACAACACGGCACTGGTGGAGATTTTGTGAGCTAATATATATCCTAGTTTTTAATCCCGTCAATAGAGGTGGCTCTATTATTTTGACCGCCACTGTATATCACGCATTTCGAGTATGCAGGGACTTGAAAATTATTTAAAGGTTGTTCAAAGCCTGATGGAATTGTACACGATTCATTAGAAGCGGGTTCTTACTAGTAGAAAAGTCGGCTATCAGACTGAGTGTTCCATCTGAACTGCATCCTACTGCCATCTGTGAGCACAGCGTGAAGTTCAGCGCTGCTCATCGATCGAGTTCGACAATATGTGCGTAGTTGTGAACTTGATTGCGGATACTTGGTTTTTTAAAAGAAACCCGATCAATAAGATGAAGACGAGCGAGATGTGGTTGATTTTCGACCCTGGTTAAATTTGTGGGCAACCGGCCACAAATTCTAGTTGGATTTGTGGTTTGTTTATCAACTTATATATGCTTCCGAGAAATTGTAAGTACCCTGCATGATGAAATCTGCATGAATAGCCTTTCCCACCGAGGTATCTCCACAATCTGCAAGGACTGAACAAGTTTAAAAAATGTGAATTGCGAGTATGTTTTAAACTACGGTTATCAAGAGGAATTTCTTTATCATGCGGTAGCCTTTACTCTGGCGTTAGTAAGATGTAATTTGTTAAAATCGGGACTCAGATTTCTTATGTGTTGGTAAATTTTCATTTCAAAACTTCTTGTAACAGATAGTTAAGCGTTATTTCGGTGGATCACAGATGAAAATCGGTAAGTTGGAGTTGTTTGGTCGATGTCTATCTGATAATGTTTTGAAGCCATGCTTTAATCGCGGCACGTGATTCGTTTCTATGGGAACTGTTGTAAACAAAGATGGTTTCCGTGTGTTGAAAAAAACAGCTGATGGCTGTCGATTGTATCTTTGATCCGGTGTGTGGACCGTATTGTACTCCAGTTTACTCATTCTAAAATTGAAATACGTCTTCCTTTCCATTATTTAATTTAATTACTATTGGGTTCTATTTCGCCTAATCTTGGTAACATTTATTTGCCACTTCAGTTATTTCTGTGAATTATACTAGACGTGTCGAGAAACAAGCCTCAACTTACCGTTAATTATTCCATTACTGCTCTACTAATTGATTAATTTGGTTTTCAAGGATTGTGATCCCAAGGTTTATTTCTTATATTTTCAAGGGTCGACCCAACTTATTTTATCTTTTCTTTTAATGTGATGATAATTTTCTTCTTTTCTTTTAATCATCGAATTGTAAGTTCGAAAGTTATTACTGTCCTTTGAGAATTGAAGTCCAGATCCATTAAAGTTGGTTTAAATTTTTAATCTGTCTTTCCTTTATAGTTAGTATATTCTCTTGGGTTTTGATTCACATAGCCTCTGGCACCGAGTGTCCGTTTCTCATGCCTTTTCTTCTTTGGACATGTGGTAAGTATTTCATTTCCGTTGTTTTCTTGTAAGGTCCAGTGTTCCAACTACTACCGATTGGGAAGTTTTGGAGACACCAAGGTAGAGTTGGTTGTTGTAACACAGTTTGTGACCCCAGAGGGCCTTACACTATATATTCCTAACATACACCATTTTAAACTTATATCACCACCAGAATGTGCAGCTGGGCACCAGCCACTTGCGAGCACACTACCAGATTTCTTCGGGCCCATCACCCATCGCCCGCGTGTGGTGTTCGAGCCCCCTCCACCTGTGTCTGTCTATGAACCACTCTTCCCTTGCTCTCCTCGACATCCTTCTTCACCAGACGGGTCCATTTTTCTCTGGGTCTGCCCACTGGTTATTTTTCCTATTACTTCTCTTTCATATTCTCTTCTTACAGCCCTGTTTGCACTCCTCCTCACATGGCCAAACCACTCCAGCGTTGCTTTCTGGATCCTCTGTAGTAGGGAGTCTCCTATTGCCACCTCCTGAACTTGGTCTTCTGTAGGATGGTGCGTCGGAACTTAACTTCTGCAGCTTGGAGTTGTCTTGTTTCGTTAAGGTGGTAGTTTCCAAGCTATATGTGAGGACGGATGTATAATATGTGTTAACACATGGTCCCCAACTAAAGGGCAGGAGTCTATAAGCAAATGGTGCAAAGTTTCTTTGAGGCATCATCTCCGTAAAACTGTTTACATCGCACAGACACCGATACGTCTCATGGCGATGATGGGTGAGGGAAGGGCTAAGAGAGTGAACAAAGCGTCCACGGCCTTAATTAAGGTACAGCCCCAGCATTTGCCTGGTGTGAAAGTGGGAAACTGAAAACTATCTTCAGGGCTGCCAACAGTGGAGTCTGAACCCACTATCTCCCAAATCAGAGTCTTGGATAGGAAGTACAACATGAAAAATAAGTCCAAAACAAAATTAATGGAGTGCAGTCGAACGAAGTTAGATGATGCAGGTAATATTAGATTAGGAAATGAAGTCTTAAAGGAAGTAGATGAATATTGCTACTTGGCTAACGATGGCAGAAGTAAGGACTAGCACAAGCAAGGAAGGCCTTTCACTTCGAACACTGATGTAGGAATTAGATGTTTCTGAGGACTTTCACCTGGAGCGTGGCATTGTATTGACGGTAACTAGCTCAGAAAGAAAGAGAATAGCATCTTTTGAAATGTGGTCTTACAGAAGAATGCTGAAGGTGAGATGGGTAGATCGAATCACTAATGAAGAGATACTGAATCAAATTGGCGAGAGGAGATCGATTTGGCTAAATTTGACAAGAAGAACAGATAGAATGATGGGACACATCTTGAGACACCCAGGTCTTGTCAGTTGGTTTTTGAGGGAAATGGAGGTGGTAAGAATGATAGGGGGTAGACCAAGATACGAATATGACAAACAGATTAGAGCAGACAAAGGATGTAGTTATGTAGAAATTAAAATGTTAGCACAGGATAGGTAGGCATGGAGAGCTGTATCAAACCAGTCTATAGACTGATGACTCAAACAACAACATCATCCGAATGCAAGCTGATAGACAAGAAAAATGTTCCACCGATCAATACATTTATTGTGAATGAATTATTGCACTACTACCGGTTTCGACCTATCTTGGCCATCATCAGCTAGCACACAAATTTACAGTCATAGGACAAAATTACAAAGATGTTACGCAAGACCATCCGGATGTCTAATGAAAAATGGAAGTAAAATATATTGCAGTATGTTGCGTTAAAAATATCTCTGATTAAAAGTGGTGATGGTTAGAATAAACTAAAACCTATTGATTGAGCATGGACATGAGTACATAAACACATTAAAATATATATGCCACATCATAAGACACTAAAAATTATATAGCACATTAAACACATTAACCCTACACTGCATGGTGGGACGATTCCGGCACATAATACATATTTCACCGTAACTATAGTTACGCAAGATAAAGTGAACCTTTATGAGTGATGGGACGAAAGATTGTAACATCTGTGTATGTAAGCGAGCATTTTTTATATTTCATAAGGTTGGCAGCACAAGTGGAAGCAAATATTTGAAAGTCCTCCAGAGCGGGAGGGAGTTCATTATTCGCGCTAAAAATCACACGCAATAATAGCACGTAATTGTATTCTTGTGCAAATAAGAAAAATCATACTGTTACTGGTAAGTCTTCTGCTCATACTCAAATACACTAAAAAGCATTTTGATATTTGGTGTAGATTTATTTTAGAAAAATAAATATGTGACTAATTCGTCCCATTATGCAGTCTGTTCATGTGGTGGTATGATAACCTCAAACATGGAATGGCATATGCTGCTTACCTACTTTATTGCATTTTATGTGCGTAAATGTCAACAAATATATTAATTCCGTTTTGAATAATATTTTAGGTGAGAAACGTGATAGAAAATGTCATTCTTGAGAGAGAAGGAGATATTGCAGGCACTTGCATTGTCGGATGAAAGTGAAGACGAGAGTGAGCCTGGAGACTCAGATGATGAAACATTTACATTGCCGACGTTCTACTTGGATAAACCTGATGACCAGGGGGAATCAGCAACTACAGCACCGGATTCTCATCCTACTGAACAAGACCTCCAGAAGCCAAGTACTAGTACTGTGAATATGTTGATCGCATCCATGGTAACAGCAGCAGGACAAAAACCAAACAATACTTCTCAACCCATGAAATATAAAAATGTGCAGTGGAAAAAAGGTTCATTGTCAGTTTCTGCTGATGAAATCTCGTTTTTAGGTTCAGAGAAGCTTCCAGATAACATTTTGGCGTTATCTTCTCCACTACAATTTTTTAAATACTTTTTCAGTGATAATTTGCTTGAAAAAATTTGTGAAGAAAGTTGCCGGTATAGTGTACAGAAGACACCAGAAAAACCAATTATATTATCCCCAAATGAACTGCAGAAATTTATTGGAGTTTCTGTTTTGATGTCAATTGTGCACTTACCTAATGTAAGAAGTTACTGGAAGGAGACCATAGGTAGCAGTATTGTAAAAGAAACTATGCCAGTAAATGTGTTTGAGACAATCCGACGGTACTTACACTTCAATGATTCATTGTTAGCTGTACCAGCAGGCGAGCCAGGGCATGACCGACTATATAAACTTCGTCCAGTTATCGATTCCCTCAATGAAAAATTTAGGAGCATACCTCTTGAAGAATCATTGTCTGTGGATGAACAGCTTTGTCCAACTAAAGGTCGTTCATATCTCAAACAATTCCTGCCGATGAAGCCGCGAAAGTGGGGTTATAAACTATTTGTGCTTAGTGGAGTGTCAGGATTTGCGTATAACGTGGAAATATATACAGGACAAGAGAATCGTGAGGACTGTAGGCCAGCTGGGGAACCAGATCTTGGGGCAAGTGCTAATGTTGTAGTACGTTTGTGCCGAATTGTTCCTTGTGATGTTCACCATAAGATTTACTTTGACAATTATTACACCACATTACCCCTTATGGTTTTTATGAAAAACCGAGGTATTTACTGTCTTGGAACCCTACGAAGGAACCGCGTACCTATACTGAAATTGCAGAGTGAAAGTGATATGAAGAAAAATCCCAGGGGTACATGTGAAGAGTGTGTTGCTAAAGTTGATTCTGTTGATGTGTCTGCAGTAGCATGGAAGGACAACAAAGTTGTAACACTGATGTCCACATTTGTAGGCTCAGAACCAACCAAAAAAGTCAAAAGATTTGATAGGAAAGAAAGAAAAACAATCGAGGTAGACTGCCCAAAAATTGTCATTGTGTACAATCTACATATGGGAGGAGTCGACCTATTGGACTCAATCATGGCACGTTACAGAATCATAATGAGAACTAAGAAATGGTACATCAAACTCTTCTACCATTTCCTAGATGTCACAATTGTGAATGCCTGGATTTTGCATCGACGAGTTGCTGCCCAGCTGGGTATCCAAAATACCATGACACTGGCTGCATTCCGGGAAGATTTAGCCCTTTCACTCTGTCAAGTGGGGTTGTCAATCACCCCAAAACGAGGACGGCCAAGTTTTGAAGTAGAAGGAGACCTCGTAAAGAAGAGGAAGAAGTCCTCAGCAGCAGTTTACCCTCCACAACCAGTCCGTCAAGATCGCTTGGAACACTGGCCAAGTGACAAAGACACTAGACAACGGTGCAAATTTCCCTCATGCAAGGGAAAAACCCTTATATTTTGCGAAAAGTGTGATGTAGCATTGTGCATTACAAACAAAAAGAACTGTTTCAAGGACTTTCACCTCAAGTGAGCAACCTGAAAATGGGAAGTGCACCTTCAAAGCAAATATGTCGTCAGTGCATGGTGGGACTAATTAGGCACATGTTAGTTTTCATGCAATAAATCTCCCAAAATCATTTTAAGAATTTTTTAACTATTTTTCCCTTACTCTGTATTAGATTAAACATGTCTAGAATTAAAATAAAGAGAAAATAAAAAATCATGCAGTGTAGGGTTAAAACATGGTATATTTTAAAAACGTCTATTAAAATTTGAGTTCATGTTGCGTTGCATTCATTCTTCAATCCTCTTGTAGTTCTTGTGTTGATTAAGTTGAATATCGAGAATGTTCTATGGCTGATATACTTTATATTGGTATGTTATAAGAACTCTTGTCATTAAAATTTGAAAATTGAGTACTGTGCAATTCAACTGTTGATGTAGTCGGGTAAGATTTATATATACAGCAAGATAGGGTTTATTTTAGAGCAGTTGGTGGTGACACTTCTCTCGTCTATGCACGTTTACAGATAACAACCATATAACTAAAATGAGTAATTCCGGCTTGTAGAAGCCAGTTAATATCTGCCCGCAGGACACACCAGACCCACTTCTCCTGTAACGGCACAATGATAGTTTATTGTGTGTTTTTCGCTGGATATTCAAGTATTTTGCGGCGTATTTGCTGTAGAAGTACACTTCGGCATGCTGACAGTCGCTTGTTTACTACGTAATTAATACAATTACGTTATGTTAGGAAATATTGTAATTTGAACTGACTGAGAGAATGTTGTACCTCTTCCAAATAGTACTCAATTTATATCTGCTACACATGTATAATGCCTTTGCTGGCAGGACCTAGTGTTTACAGTGCACTATGTCTTCTGGTATAGGCTAGAGCAATTTTGTTACTTTCATAGATCTGTCTCTGTCTTATCCTTGGCTTTGACAATATGAAAGAGACTGAGGTATGAGCAATGCTAGTAATATCATTCCTTGTGCAGCCAGTCCCTGCTATGAATGGTGTGAAAAGGTTGCTCATAGGCTCGGCTGGTGTATGCATTTCAGTGGACTTGGCAGACTGATATGTAATAGCAACTTGGCTCGGTGAGGAAAGCAACGGGAAACTACCTCACTCCTCATTTCCCTAGTAAGCCTCTTCAGTGATGCCTAGGCCATTATGACAGCTGATGTCAGAGCTGTTGAGGATCCCACTAGCGGAATCGCTGACGGACTGAACATACATACGTACGTACATACATACATACACATGTATGCTTTGATAGTGTAAAAATATTATGTTTTGTATTATTTACATTTACGAATTCGTATTTGTGTTAATTGTAGTAGTACAAGCATGACTCCCTTGTTTGTTTATATTTTACTAACATGTAGAAGACCGAGCTCGATAGCTGCAGTCGCTTAAGTGCGGACAGTATCCAGTATTCGGGAGATAGTAGGTTCGAACCCCACTGTCGACAGCCCTGAAAATGGTTTTCCGTGGTTTCCCATTTTCACACCAGGCAAATGCTGGGGCTGTACCTTAATTAAGGCCATTGCCGCTTCCTTCCCACTCCTAGCCCTTTCCTGTCCCATCGTCGCCGTAAGACCTATCTGTGTCGGTGCGCCGTAAAACAACTAACAAAAAAAAAACATGCAGAAGTAACATGTGGATTCAATTCAGCGAGTGATATATCTAAATTAGTGATTTTTCATTGATGTATTTCATCTTAATTCCTTTGTAAATGGGAGGGGTATTGCAATAACACAGCACAGAACACCCATGAAACTACAATAAGGAGGCCTGGCGTCACTGAACTAAGCACAAACAAAGCAAGCGGGCTCCTCGTGGTCTACTGCACCGTGCACTCGCTGCGATCTTACTACGCCAGTCATCTTCTATTCGGCTTATTGCTACCCAGGCTACCAGCCATCCAAGTATAGAGATCAGTGCACTGTCCACAAGATCCGGACGTTTCTCCCGAACGCCACGTCGTAACTGCCGCACCAGGAAGTCCCTGTAGTACTGTGTGGTCACTGTTCTGCCATGTGGAACAAAGTGGCAAACAATGACACCTCTGACGTCATACGTGACGATTACCATCAATTTGACTGGGGACGGATTCTGACGGACCTTCTGCCTCCTTGGTAATCCAGCATGTAGCCACTCCGCGGACTGACGTTTCAGTTCTGGTTCGTGTGCCTTGGCCCAAAATTCATCGATGGCGATTATTCGTGACAAGAATTGATCGCCGTCCTGTTGCTAGCGTGCAAGGTGGCTGGAGCATATTGCATAGCGCACCCACCTTTGAACTTCCATCAGTGCACGAGGTACCCACTGCGATGCGATTTTGCGCAGTTGCAGCTCATTACGCAATATCCTGCGGACGGTGCGTTTCTCGATGCCACTTGCCCTCTCTAACTCCAGTAGCGACCATTGTCTGTCCTCATCCAGGAGCTGCTCGATGTCAGCACATGCCACGTCGGTCCGCACACTGACAGGTCGTCCCAAACTTTGCTCATCACTGGTTCACACACGTCGTAGCTGAAACTTTCCTACCCACCGTGCTACTGTATGGTATGGTAGGACATTATTCCCAAGGGCTTCCACTAATTCACTGTGACATTCCATCGCATTTCTCCCTCAGAGAACGGCTATTTTGATGTTAGCGCCCTGTTCAACACTGGTTACTTCCATCTTGCACAACACTCACCAACTGACTGATGTCCCAGCACTCGCTGCACTACTACCAAGTATCACAGAGCCATCTGTTGTTCTGCATACACACTATGCCTGCAGAACTTCCACACGACACATACGTTTGTGATCCGTTCACAAAGCCACAAGAAAAAAAAATAGTTGCCATGACTTTTGCCCCAATCCTCATAGAAAACTTACGGAAGAATAAGAATAATATTAGATGGATCACAGAACTTAAAGACGACATGAGAGAGTTGCATATTACAATAGAACATTTAAAATACAAAACAAATACACTCAAGATATTGAAAGATAAACACACTAGACTACAGACAAAAAACAACAAGTAGAGAACAGGAAGAGTGATTCCAGGAGCAGAAAGAAAATTATGTTCAGAAAGGATGAAACAGTATTGGGCTGAGAAGAAAATCCTCCATAAACCTGACTAAGTAGTCCTATGTTGGGTAAAAAATTAAAATAAATAAATAAATAAATAAATAAATAAATAAATAAATAAATAAATAAATAAATAAATAAATAAATAAATAAATAAATAAATAAATAAATAAATAAATAAATAAATAAATAAATAAATAAATCAATAAATAAATAAATGAAGTACTGGGAAGACCGCAAAGCCCGAACAATCCCTTCAAAGGGACCTGAACGACGGACTGACTAAAGTGATCCTATATGGTCATAAAAGAAGAAGAAGAAGAAATAAATAAAGACAAAACAAAAACTTCAAGTATACAATGAAAATTACTGTTCCCAGCAGAAATTAGATTTCACTGTATTTTAAAGGTGTCAACTCAAAGCGGAGGTGGGACAGGTTTTTCTCCGGGTACTCCAGTTTTCCCTGTCATATTTCATTCCAGCAACACTCTCGAATATCATTTCATTTCATCTGCCACTCATTAATCATCGTCCCAGACGAGTGTGACAGGCTTCGGCAGCCGGCATGATTCCTATCCTCGCCGCTAGATGGGGTCTTCATTCCATTCCTGATCCGGTCATTGACTGGAACAAGCTGTGGATTTTCAACTCTCAACTGATGTGACATTCACAACCCACCTCTCTTTTCTCCAGGAATCCAGATTTACCTTCTGCTACAGGAGTCATCCTAATACACTGTATTCAGGGCACAAAACTGCAGCTCAAGAACCGACATAAACCGTATTTAAGTTTTAGCGTAAAGTCACACGGTAAAATTATCCTTTTCTATTGCTTAACCGTATAAGGCAAGTTTTCGAACAAGAGCCATGGATAAGGTGAGTTATGGAACAATAGCATAACTTTGGTTACAGATTTCTATGGGAACTAGGCAAGATTTGATGCCTATTTTCGTGATACAATTACCACAAACCTAACCAAGAAGGCAATACTACCTCCAACTCATTTTTTTTTAAATGTTGGAAACTTGAAAAATGGCGGACGACACGGAAGCTCGTGTAGAAGATGCTATAAAGTACCTAACAGATTTAGCAGAAACAGGAGGTTATATGAAGAAAGAAAAGGAGGAAATCCTAAAAGCGGCGAGTGTACTGAAAAATTACTTCACTGTTCAGAAAAAGGCCCAAAAATCTAAAAATAATGATGAAAATATGCCATCAATGGAGGTTAAGGGAATACAAACGGACTATACAAACAGAGTATACAAGAGAAGAACGACAGCTATGCAGCAGGACAAGTGGCACCATCTAGCGACTGAGAACAAGAATTAACAAGAGGCACCCAGCACACGTTGTCATCTACCGGAGAAACGGCAAACGACCTGAACCCTGAGCTACATCGAACACTAGAATACAAAATTACCGAAAAAATCAACAATCAAATGAGAACAATGATAGAAGAGGTCACACACAATATGGCAGCTACAAAGCAGCAGAACCCTGTACCACCGGAATTTGTAAGAATAAATAAGAACGACATCATACGAGAGAGAATCAACCACCTCACGGAGGAGAGTAGTGGAAGGGGAAACCACTCCACCTGGGAGCAAGAACAAGTATCGCATCAACACCAGGAACATGATCAGACAACGGATGAAGAAGAAGAAGAGGAAAAATTGAAAAACGTAACCTACAATAGGCACAGACGCCCGGCAAGACAGCAACCAACCATGAAAGGTACAGGATCGGAGGGCGATGACATTCAAGCAAAAGGAGGGCCTAGTTTTTCGTGGGAAGACTAAAACAGGAGACTATGAAAGATGCCGTAAAAAGATTCCTAGCCAAAAAGGGAATCACAGAGAACGTTACTTGCGAAGAGACAGAAACAAGATACAGCACCAAAGCTTTCAAGGTAGGAATACCTTTCAACTCCCTTGAAAGTGCAAACAAGACGGAATTCTGGCCAACGGGAGTAACAGTTAGACGTTACCGCTTTATTCGGTCTTTTCGAAGCGACACAGGGACAACACTTGAATAAAACGATTCAGAAGCTCTAGAAATTTACAAGACTTGGAGAAATCGATAGGAGGAGAAGTATGAAAATTATGTTATGGAATGTAGAAGGATTAAAAAGCAAAGCATGCATAGCTCCACCAGACTTTCTAGAAGGATATGACGCAGCTATATTCATGGAAACCTTTCTTACAGACCATTGGCAACACCCGGAATACTATACCATACACCTGCTAGCGAAACAAGGAGAAAGAGGAAGACCCCAAGAAGGAATAACAGTCCTCCTTAAACCGTGGATAACACCAATTGTACCGACATCTGAGCAGAACCAAATAGAGACAAAATACATCACAATATTAGCAACCTACTTTCAGCCAAATGCAACGGCTATAAACATAACAGACAAAGTGGGCCACAAATAACACAGAGCAAGAAAGACATCCCTTTAATTATTGCAGGGGATTTAAATTGTTGGTTGGACATACCAAATCACAAAACAAAATTAGTAATAGATTCACTGCAAGAAGGTTTCATCCTGCTAAATGACACAAATATCCCTACATATATTTTCCACAACGGCAAAAGCACTATAGACATCGCCTTCATAAGAGGAGAAATAAAAGGGGATATCAACCCACTTTGGAACGCGAACCACATACCAACAAGAAAACACTTTCAATGAGCATCAATATACAAAGTGAATGGAAGGCAAAGAACAAACAAGAAGGAAGAACACTCTCAAGGAGATTGGATGTCAGGAAAGTGGAACAACAAATCAAAACACTAATTGAAAACTCAAATATAGAGGAAGCAGTGCATGAACTGGAGAAACTCTTAACACAAGCAGCCAGCCCCAGGAAAGTGCGAAAAGCAAAAGCATGGTTCGATCAAGAGTGCTTCCTACTAAGGAAAGAGGTGCTTCAAGCTCTACACTGACTAAAATCGGACATCGAAAATCATGCACTTCTTCAGACATACACCGAGAAAATAAGACGATACAAAACACTAACACGGGAGAAGAAAAACAGCATACAGGGAAGAAGAAGCAAGAATAATAATTGAGGAAGCCAGGAGAGACCCATTCATAGCAATCCGTCCTCGAAAGCAGGCTCAGACCCACTATATCAGCATGGAAGAACGGACGAGACATTTCAAAGACACCCTCAACAAAGAAGGAAGAGAAGGAACACCGGAAACCAACCAAGAGCATACAATGCATGAGACAGCAGCATGGTCTCCACTTACTACAACTGAGGTTCAAAACATTATTGAATCCACAAAAAGGAAAAAAGCTGCAGGACCGGATATGATATATAATGAATTCCTTAAGGACACGGTTCATCTACTAGCACCAATTTGGATGAAACTTTATAATAAATGCACAGAAACAGCCAAAATTCCAGATCAGTGCAGACAATCCATAGTAAAGGTAATGTTCAAAGGAAAACAAGATCGAAGGACACACATAAATACAGAGGAATAGCATTGGAAAACAATCCTTTTTAGGTATTCACAAAACTAATCACAGAAAGAATAAGGGACACAGTAGAAGAGCACCGCCCAGAATGTCAATTCGGGTTTAGGAGAGGAAGATCCACTGTCGCAACGGTGGAACTACTGTTGAACAACATATGGGAAGCAAAAATACTATACAATCTTTATAGACTTCACAAAAGCCTTTGATCTCCTGGACCGAGCATTAGTACAAAAGAAGCTTGAGGAAACTCCATAAATAAATAAGGATCTCTGACAGCCCAGATCTTTCAGAACCAATAATTCAAACAAACGGTGTACTCCAAGCCCTCTGCTGTTCATCCTGGCAGCGAAGGACAAAATGAAGGTGTAGCTCAGAACACTATTGACAATGTGGGAAGACGGTGTTCAGATCAGGAGGGCAAATACCAAAATCGACAAGAATCACCTTGGAAGGAAAAATAATATCTATCACCAAAGAATACAAATATCTATGGATAACACTTCAGCCGTCTGCAAAATGCTTCACTAAGCACACAATAGAGAAACGACACAAGCCATTAGTATAATATAACTATTCATAATAGTTTATTTAAATCCGCCTTGATCAATACACTCATTAAATGAAAGAAACATTATTTATTAAACCATACATGTTTCGGGAAATCTCAACCATTCCCTTCATCAGTGGTTAGAACAAAGAATAACACAATATGACACAATCTTTTGTTTTACAATTTGAAGGAGTATTGTGTCCCAATACATCATATCAAAGAGTAAAGAGAACTTAGGAAATATTATAAAAATGATCAATACATACAATTTTGGTTGAACTGAATGAGAATACTAGGCCTATATAAATTTAGGATCTTCAAGTTTTTCTTCTTTTCTTCTTCTTTTTGTTCCTTAAATGATTATATGCTAGCCTAAACAGTGGGTTATCTTCTGTACTTTTCTCATTTAAACTTGATTCAGAATTACATTTTTGTGTAAGATAAATTTCTAAATTTTCCAAAACATTCATCAGTTTTCCCTTTTTGGTCGAATGTAATAATTTCATGTCATTGGAAATGTCTGTAAATTTATGATTCATTTCAACCATATGTTCTCCCATTGCCGAAAATCATAAATTTACAGACATTTCCAATGACATGAAATTATTACATTCGACCAAAAAGGGAAAACTGATGAATGTTTTGGAAAATTTAGAAATTTACCTTATACAAAAATGTAATTCTGAATCAAGTTTAAATGAGAAAAGTACAGAAGATAACCCACTGTTTAGGCTAGCATATAATCATTTAAGGAACAAAAAGAAGAAGAAAAGAAGAAAAACTTGAAGATCCTAAATTTATATAGGCCTAGTATTCTCATTCAGTTCAACCAAAATTGTATGTATTGATCATTTTTATAATATTTCCTAAGTTCTCTTTACTCTTTGATATGTATTGGGACACAATACTCCTTCAAATTGTAAAACAAAAGATTGTGTCATATTGTGTTATTCTTTGATCTAACCACTGATGAAGGGAATGGTTGAGATTTCCCGAAACATGTATGGTTTAATAAATAATGTTTCTTTCATTTAATGAGTGTATTGATCAAGGCGGATTTAAATAAACTATTATGAATAGTTATATTATACATTCAGACCAGTCAATATGGACCAAACACAATATTAACCTATCATGGTTAACTTTATTAACAACAAGCCATTAGAGCGATAAACGAAATAAGCTTCATCAGAACAGTAAATCTTGACACAGCAATGGCGCTTTTCAAATCGAAAATCACTCCAATACTTACACATAGGATTGAAATTATATGAACACACCTGAATGAAAAGAACTTAGCAACACTGGAAAGAGTCAAAAGAGCAATTGGAGTGGCAAAAGCAACAAGATCCAGATTAGTCTACCTTCTCGTGCGGAAAACTTTCCTCAGAGGATTTGAGGACAATGTACCCCCTACCTAACACAACGGCATCGGAGAACCTACTAAGAACACTAAATAGGAAAAGAGAAGAAGTTCCCATGGAATTCTATGGAACTGGGGCCATGATCGATCGTACACGGACAGCAGCAAATTTCGAGACGAGGCACGTGTTTACAAGACTTGCAGTACAAGGATTCCACCATGCCATTTGCGAAAACCCAACGTACCACGAACCGTCAAACTCATGCAAGTGTACATTATGTGGACAGTTATGTGAACGATATCACTTAGAACTCTGCAACAAGAGGACTAGATCAATGCGTCCAATGGTGCAAGTGTTAAATTGTTATAACACCTTTCACTAATGTATGGCTATTTTGCTGCAATAAATGTTTTATTTAAATATTGGACGAGATGAGTTTTGGAATGGACCACCCAATAACTGAAAATTTTCCTTGTCTCCTCTTTCCATTACAAAAATTCTCTCTTATATTCTGTGTCATCACCATCATCATTGTACAGTTCCAGTTTTGTTAATGAACCTCCTCCACTTCTTCCTGTCCATATACAACTTGTCATGGAGAACATCATCCACTGCCCATCCGTTGGCAACTAGATCAACCTTGATCATGTCCATCCATCTGGTTTTAGGTCTTCCTGCAGGTCTTTTCCCCTCCACCTGTCTTTCCAAACTTATTCTGGCTGTTCTTGTAGGCTCCATCCTCATCACATGCCTGTACCACCGTAGTCTGGATGTGCCGATTCAGTCTAATAGGGATGTCTTTATTCCGGCTTCTTTCCTCACCTCCTCATTTCTTAACTTGACGATCTTGGTCTTCTGGATGGTGGATCTAAGAAATTTCATCTCTGATGCTTGCAGTCTTGATGAATCTCTTTTTGTGAGGGTGCACGCTTCAATACCATAGGTCAATATTGGTATGAAATAGCTGTTAAACAACATCAGTTTGGCCGCTTTTGGAATCGTGTCATCCCATAAAAGTGTTCTTACTTGTTGGTAGAATTCTGATCCCATTTGCACTCTGTAATTTCCTTTCTGACCAAATTATCACAGGAGATTACACTTCCAAGGTAAGGAAAACTATCCACACACTCTAGCTGGTGGTCTCCTAGTTTTACACTTGATGGACGCCCTTCTCTGTTGACTGCCATCACCACCGTCTTGGTCTCGCTGATGTTGAGGTTATATTCCTGGAACTGGGATTTCCATTCGTTGAGTCTGGTATGTACTTCCTCTTCTGTTTCACCCCAAATCATGGTATCATCAGCAAAGGCCACTGCATTCAGTTCACGGAACTTTTCCTTGACGTTCTGCATTATATTGTCCATAGCAGTGATGAACAGTAGTGGGGAAAGTGCACTTCCTTGCTGAACTCCACTTTTGGTATGAAACCATGACGATCGACCTTCCCCAATTTGTACACAGGTAGTACAGTCTTTGTTCAACATCTGAATTTTCGTTACCAGTCCTTCAGGCACATTTCCTTTCCTCAGGCACTCCCAGATCTTATCTCTTATAACACTATCATAGGCCTTTTCTATATCCAGGAATACAATGACCAGGTTCTTGCCTTTCTCCCATCAACATGCGGGTGCTAAAAATTAGATCTGTTGTTGATCTGTTACTTCTGAATCCATATTGCTCCTCCTCTAACTGTAGTTCAGTGACAGTTCTATGATCTCTGTACTACACCCAGAGGAATGGGTTGCCTCCTCCGTCAACTCCACCGTACCAAATCATATTCTTCGCTTTTGCTGGCATTGAGGTCTTCACTTGTTATCCTGTTACATACCGGGTCAGTGTGCTCTGGGACTCCCTATATTCTGTGTATACTGCTAAACTCGTGTTTATCTCTCTCCAACAGTACACATTTACCATGTGCGGAGAAATGTACCGGTGAAGGCTTAAGGGCTATTACTTACACAGCGACAATGACTCAGAGATAAGAGTAGAGTACAGGCAGGAGTTTGGTACAGAACATTGAGTGAGAAATAAGACATACAAAAAGAGCTAAAAGTGCAAAAAACTAAATGACAAACTGGAACAGAAGAGACGGATGGTTTGGACATGTCAAGCAGATGAAAGAAGAAAGACTCCAAGACAGATGACAGGGAAGAGAGGACGAGGAAGACCAAGATTATGATGGATGGATTCTGTGAAGAACAGCATAGGACAATGGAACCTGGACTTGGTGATGAATGAGGAATGGTGGAGAGACAGGACGAAGTGGAGAGGAGCAATATCTGCCCCCACCTGGTGTCAGCTGAAAAAGGAGAAATGATGATAATTATGATAGTAAATATTTGGTAAATAAGAAGTACATACAAAGAGAATATGAATTCACAAGAATCATGGCTGACAAGCCTCAAGATTTTCATGTGGCAACATTTGACAATCTCAAAGAATTAGAAAGTTCACTGCATTTTACACATTGGGAGATCAAAAGTGAAAGTTTATTTATACAACATATATGTCGCATGTTTGCCTTACAAAACAAATTTCACTTAAAGAAAGCCACGACTGTTTGCGCAGTACTTTACCTTGCCCTGTGCGACGATCTCCGCCTGCAGTAGTCTCGACTTCTGCACCAGCAGCCTAATGGCTTTCATCAGGTTCGTACAAGAGTCTAGGATCTTCTCGTTCACTTCCAACTTGATGCCCGAGTCTGCTTGCCGTGACTTGTTCAGCATATCCTGAAAACAAGAATTCTCTGTGTAACAACCAAGATGACATTCTCAGCTCTGAATTCAGCATTTCAGTTGGTCTGTACTATTCCAGCCTTTGGCCCAGCTACACTTCTACCGAGTGCTCGATTTCTAGAAATAGAGGTGCCGGAACTGTGATCTTTAAAATTACTGGCCTGAAAAAAAATACAAAAACGTGAATATTTAATTCCAAAACTTATTTTTTGCAAAACAAGTACAAAAATGTCCGGCTCCATGGCTAAATGGTTAGCGTGCTGGCCTTTGGTCAAAGGGGTCCCAGGTTCGATTCCTGGCAGGGTCGGGGATTTTAACCATCCTTGGCACGGGGGCTGGGTGTATGTGTTGTCTTCATCATCATTTCATCCTCATCACGACGCGCAGGTCGCCTACGAACGTCAAATCAAAAGCCTGCACCTGGCAAGCCGAACATATCCTCGAACACTCCCGGCACTAAAAGTCATACGACATTTCATTTCAGTACAAAAATGTGTTGTAAAGTAATAGAAGCAGTAAAAAAAAATAGAGCACAGTTTCATGATTAAGTTGTCTGCCCATCCTAAAAGATTTCCAAAACTTCAACATGTTTTCATCAAAGTCCTTGTCTTTTGACCTCTCATTACTCAACAGCTAATGCTGACTACGTCCGGGCATAAGCCAAGAGTAAACATACTCAGCTGGGTTAAAGAGCCGAAGAGGAAGTCTATCGATCTTTACAAACAGGCCAGAAATGTTGCAATATTCAGTGATGATCTCAATGGTGTGATAATTAGGTTCACCTTTGAGGAACTTCTTTCACATTCACTCAACGATATGGCTATCAAATTGATTGACTGTTTCAATGGAGTGAGAATTTCCGGGAACACTTTGGAGTGGAGATACTCTCAGAATTTTGTAATTAGTTGCCTTTTATTAAGTTTGAACTTGGACAAAAGTTTCCTCATTTCGTATTCCCCAAACGTTATAGACACATTTTGTGGGCAGTTTTTTTCATCCATTACTTCGATGGTGTCAACAAGCTCAAAGTCTTTTTCACTGAGCAGTCTTATCTTGAGCCATTGATGAGCAACGATTTTTTTTCCTCAAACAAAGTAGCTTTAACTTGTTAGCATAGCTTAGATCAACATTGCAAAGCTTCACTTAACTCAGAACTCTTGCAATGCATCAGCCAAGTCTAGAATGAAATCAGTTTCAGCAATTTTTTGAGGAGGCCTTCGAACATACTTTTTTCTTTGCTGTTTGGAGGTCGTTTGAAGCTTCTTTGAAGTGATGGACTAGTGCTTCAAAAGACCTCCAAACAGCAGACACAGATCTGAAACTAGACTCAACGCAACATGTGCTCAAAATTCTTGCAATTGTTAAAAGTTCTATCTCTAGTAAACTTGCTAACAATGTCTTTTGAAAAAGTAACAACTCTTAACTGTAATACAGAATACCTTAAAGATAAAAGATACACCTGTTGAGTGCGACAACGTCTTGCCAGATTGCTGGACTCAGTAAAATTATTTCAAGAATAAAATTTACTGTGTCCATCTATTCAATACAATTATATTGTGTAGTTGTTAAATCCTACATGAATTACGAACACTAATTAGGAACATGTTTCGCCCTAGTTTTGGGCATCTCCAATAATCGTAAGGTCAAGTCTTTAAACCTATTAAACATGGTCTTATGCTAAAAGTTGTGCTTTAGGTGATATTTACAATGTGTACAAGGAAGCAACTGAAATTATCTTACAACGACTAGAAATTGTCCAAAGCGTAAATTGGAACTTCTCCTACTGTATGGATGTGTTTCCCCGTGCTGGAGTTCGCCTCAGGGGAGCAGCTGAGGAAGGAGGCCGTGCTCGCTGTTGCAGCAGTGCGCTTCAATTAGATTTTGTGTTCTCCGGGACAGACCTCCAACACAAACAGTGGCCAGCTTACAGAGAGGAAGCCATGGGTGGCACAAACGATTTACGGAGGGTAAAACTGATCTTGAGGATGCTTCATTGCCCGAATTGATGTCATGTTGCAGGAAGACCATCGTTTAATCACTGAACAGATTGCTGGAATGATAAACATCTCCTATGGATCAGCCAAAGACATTATACACAATGTTCTAGTGTTCAGAAAAGATTCACTAAAGTTGGTGCCACGTGTGATGAATGATGAACTGACTTTTTGGACAGGGTTATCACATGTGATGAGTCCTGGTTCCATCATAATGACCCAGAGACATAACAGCAAAGTGCCCAAAGGAAACATCCTTCCAGTGCGAGACCCAAAAAAGCCGAAGTTCAGGCGAGTGCAGGGAAAGTCATGCAACTTGTCTAGTGATAAAGCAACGTACTGTTACTGCTCATTACTATTGTGAAGTGTTAAAGGGGCCAGTGAAAAGAAAACTTGCAGAAAAAAGACCAAACTTTGCTCAAACAAACGGATCCCGCAACAGGACAAATGCACCTGCGCATCGGGCAATCAAGACGAGACACAATAACCGAATTAGGCACTGAGGTGATGCCACATCCACCTTATTCACCGGACCTAGCACCATGCAACTTCCAACTATTGCTCGCAGTGAAAAAGGAACTTGGGGGTCGTCATTTTCAAAGTTATCAAGAAGTAAACAATGCAATTTCAGGTAAATTCAACGGTCTATCCAGTAAGGGCTTCAGGGAGTGTTTTGAACAGTGGACTGAACGCTGTGTCTATCACCTCGTAACATGGTTACACTGTGAAGGAGAATTACATTTACCCTGATGTTTAAGAGAATTCTGAACCCTTGACATGCAATTTGACGAAGGTAACTTAAGGAAGAAGTCACCCATTCACCCCATGACAAGCTTTTGTAACACCCAGCAGGTCCCTCTTTATACCCAACGTCGACCAGTAACAAAAGCAAAGAAAAAGGACATCGAGGATTGATTTTTTTTCATTTTTTTTTTTTTTCATGGTCGCTTCACCGTAACATAGGCTTTGTCTTTCTTTGACCATCGCCTGCATTCATCCTCTTTAGCCACTCCATCACATGACGAAGCCAAGACCACAGGCTTATTATCGAACCATTTTACTAGACTTATCTGACCATTATTTCTCACAAGCTGATCTGATGTTCCTTGCCCAAGACGCTTGATTTCCTAGTCTGTTTTGAAACATGCGTTTGATGGTTTGATGGATGATGCGTTTTTATTTATTTATTTATTTATTTATTGCTACACATTTTTTCAAAAATGTTTCTTGTAACACTCTCACAAGAGATTTCTCGGTTTCACAAGAGCGAGACAACAAAGGAGAATACATATTTATTCGAAATTAAATTGTACGAGATAAGTTTCTCTTCTGAGAGATACGGAATAAAATGATTAACGACTCCTAGTTTTACGGATAAGTGAATGTTTTAGTTTGTTATCAGGAATATTACATGTTTTTTACTATAATTGTATCAAGGCTGAAGATGTCTCATAAGAGAGATGAAACTTGTCGCTCTTTAAATAGAAAAAAGGAATAAAAATTGTATAGTATTGTAAAGGTGCAATTTATTTATTTATTTATTTATTTATTTCGTATGGCGTATACACGGTACAGAGAAACTATATACCGTATTTCACGGCATAATCGTCGCACTTTTTATACCAAAATTTTCGAAAAAAATTGTAGGGTGCGACCATTATACGATGAATATTTAATACCAGTATTTGTATTACTCAAAAAATGTATTTATAACTAAATTGTATTTGATACAAATTTAAGATGCACGTAATACTCGCGTTTATACATCAAAATAATTAAAATAGTCTAAAACAAAATTCATAATTTTTCGCAACAATTCGGCGAACGTTTTTCCAACCTGAAAATAAAAATGAACGTATTAAGTTAATTTGTCATTAATTTGAGTATTAAAGTTAAAATATTACACTTGCAAAAAATTATCGCTTTGTTGTGAAATGCGGACTTACCGGTACGCAATTTATTCCAAATCTTCGGTGTCGCTATCGCAGGTTTCGCTATCTGATGCGCCGTCCTCACCTCTGTTAATACCAGTATCAGATTCTTCGTCTCCCTGCCACACTGCGTCATCTTCGGAACCGTCTAGTGCATATTCTTAGGCATCGTTTTCCCCTTGAAAATGATGTAAGGCGGCAACTTTCTCCCGTCAGCTGTAATGGCTAGCATTGCCTGCATCGCATCTTCTCACTACCGCTAGTTTTCATTAATACACTCCGTGATCCTTTTAGCGCAATAGTGCTGTTGCGAGGCATATCAAAAAAGATTGGAGTCTGATCGGCATTACCGATTTGAGAAAGCAAGTACGAAGTTTCCTTGCGCAAACGTATGACAAATCGGTGAAAATTTACAATCTTGTCCGTGTAATCAGCAGGCAACTTTTGGCTTAGTGTTGTTCTCCTTCGCACTGACAGATTGTGTCGTCGCATGAACCCCTTAATCCACCCACGAGTCGCCTTAAACTGAGTTACCGGTATGTTGTGTTTGCGCGCTACCTCCTGTCCCTTAATTTGTAACATTTCATATGATACACTGCAGCCATTGTTACATATTTCACTGACGTACCTAAACACTTCTTCGTCAATTATAGGAAACTTCCCTGTTTTAGGACCTCTAAACGCGCGTCTAGAAGGGTTTGTGCTTTTTAGCTTGTTTTTTTTACTTTCCGCCAGTCACGCACCAACTTTTCACTCACAGAAAATTTTCTTTCTGCAGCTCTGTTCCCGTGCTGTTCAGCGAAGGCAATTACGCTTAGCTTGAAGCCCGCAGAATAGTTTCTATATTTACCCATAATCGCTTATAAATGCTTCACACGTTAATGTTTTGCGATATAAATGACTTTCCGTAATTGTTCACTATTAAAACAAATTATTTCTGCAAACACCCAAAACACAAATTAAAAACTTAAATTCTCACGCACACATGTCTACAGTAATCACGTAAATCTGAAACAAATAAATGCATCTGTGATCTGTCCATTCCAGAGCAGCCAATACTGTTAGGCAGCAAGGAAGCATGCAACAATTTATCAGTTTAGCTCGTTGGTTGCGACACACTACTGCACATGCGCAAAGCTCGCAAACCGGAGCTCTAGCTAGCGCGGAGTAGATCTACTGTATAGTTGACTGTATTCCGAGACGTCAGTAACCAACATTCATTTTTTTCAATTTCTTTTAAACATACGGTAATTAGGTTAATATTTCTTCCCAGTTATTGATGATTTTACATTACATTACTGACGAGTTTATAAAATAAAACTTTAATAGCATTGGATAATAATTATCTTGACTGCTTGGATAAAAGTTTTCATCCCATGCCCGGACACTTATGACGTAGTAGTAAGATAAGAGTCTAGCGATGACAACTGAGACATCGTAAATAATTCGGCTGAATAATTCCATGGAAATCTACGTTATCGTCTTGGATTTCACTTCGTGCGCAATAACACAGGAGCCGGCCCCATGGTGTAGGGGTAGTGTGCTTGCCTCTTACACGGAGGTCTCGGGTTCAATTCACGGCCGGGTCAGGGAATTTTACCTGTATTTGAGGGCTGGTTCGAGGTCCATTCAACCTACCTAGCCGGTATTTCCTGGCGACGTTGCCGATAAGCGATAACTTACAGCCTTACGTATTTCAAATGGGAACTCATAATATGTAGGTGGTGAATAAATAGTACACTGTCTCGCGACCACGTTGTCAAACTGCCGATAGCCTACCGGTAAGCATAATATGTAGGTGGTGAATAAATAGTACACTGTCTCGCGACCACGTTGTCAAACTGCCGATAGTCTACCGGTAAGCCATGCGTCGTACATATACCGGTATTATTTATTTATACGTTGTGCAACATGTCGCAAACGTGACTGTGTTGCCAAATTGCCCATAAACCATACACGTATTTAAATTGTGCATTCATGTGCAACTTACGTTGCAGTTCCATTTACCTTTTAACCAGATTAGTGAACAAAATTTGGACGTGCGACGATTATGTAATTAAAGGTTTAAAGTCCGATTTTTGTATTGAAAATAAAGGATGCGACGATTACGCGGTGGCGACGATTATGCCGTGAAATACGGTATATAATATACACTTAAAACTATATACACTTAAAGTAGATAGAACAACAATCGGACAAAGAATCAATGGATAGTAATATAACTTATAATTTAATGTCCAGAGAATTTAGCCAATTCACTGCCTCTTCACTTGTCGCATGAAGTTTGTGGTATCCTCCCTGGAAGCTCCGAAGTGGGCACATCATTACAACATGGTGGACAGTCTGAGCCATGTCACCGCAGTCGCAATGAGGGCTGGAAATTTTTCCCCACTTGTGGAGCCAAAAATTGCATATTCCAAGACCGGTCCACACTCTGTTCAATGAAGCCCAGATTCTCCTTGGCAAGTTGAACCCAGCAAGTTTCCTACAAGGGTCAGATATCAACCCGTCAGGGTTTGAAGCAGCCCCCTCTTCCCTGTGTGATCCCTGTTGATCGTTGCTTTACGTCCGTAGGTATAACCTTAAAGTGCCCTACACGTGTCCCCTGGGTGGTGCTAAGTAAGCAACAACATCGGCTGCTGGATCAAAAGAACTTTTCTTGCGGATATCCCAGCAAATAGAGGATACATCACAACCGTGATCATGAGTACAAACGGTTCTTCTCAGAAGCAAACAAAAACAAATGTGCAATTACCCAACCATTAACATGTCACATTCCGCGTCAAATATTAAAGCTCGTATTTCTACCAATATATATGTAAACAAACAGACCTCTTATCTGTGCAGTGTTAAGGTGTTATTAAACATATGCGCCATCCGGGCATCACATCAATTGTTAGTTACAATCTCTGTAGCCATTAAAAGTCGGCATACATTTCCGCGATGTCAAAAGGGAACAGTGAAGATTCAGACCCTCTCACCGGAAGAAACCCCATTTTAGTGGAATAAACAGGTGATTTGCAATTAATAATGATAAGTCTGGAAGCTCTCCTGAACGCTAGTGACAGTGACAGCATTAATAGTGACGACAGCGTGAAAAGTGACTGTAGCCAACTCTGAGTGAGAATTTTAATCACGGATGTGTGTGTCGAGTGTCTACTCCCAATTCTCACATTACGGAAGATGAGGAAGACGTAAGTAACATCTCATTTCCAAATTTCGCACCAAATAACATGGGCATTATTTCAGGGGTCATTTCTTGGAGTTCAGATTCGTACTCAATGAAACAAATAAACTTTATTGGTCGGCCGGGAATGAACGTTCCACTGCCAAGTGACGCGAAATCTACTGATTATTTTAGCTTGCTTGCAGATGACAACTTCATGAAAAACATTGTAAGAGAACGTAACGCATTTGCAGAAGAGTTATTTTTGTGAAAATGTCACTGTAGCACACTGTATTGTACAGCTTATGGAGTAATGTTAAGTATACACAGCAATAATAAGATTCTGCTGCACAGTATTTTCATGTGAAATGTTCAAAAACTTATTTTTCTGTTGTAAAGAAGTTCTACAATCGAACAAAACATTATTTTCCTCGTTCCACTTCATTACCAGTCATGACGCACATGCTGCGTCAAACGGCACCGAAGGCGAAAAGCTCATCAGTAATGCCGCTGATGCAGCATGTGCGTCATGCACATAAATAATACTGAAATAATTAAAATAATAATTAAAATGCATAAAGACACAGAAATGAACTCCTTTAAACAAAAAAAGTATCACGGTACCACGGTAATGGTTGCCGATATCCGAGCGGCCCCGGACGTGTTGAGAATCCCTAACTTGTTAAGGCTGACAATATGACTAACTAAGAAATTCATTTCTTGTGGTTTTATTTATTTATTTATTTATTTATTTATTTATTTATGTGTTCAAGAAAGGTGTTTTCTTTGCTGTTTCCTCAACAAAACCAAGAAATCTAGAATAAATACAAAAATGCAAGTATAATACATTCAGAGCACAAAAGAACAAGTCTAATTTTACATTTCCACTTAAAATATAAAAGCACTCAAATTCTCCCTTCTTTAATACGTGAATATATTATACAGAGTATCTTCTATTATTGAAACGTTTTAAAACACTAAGCTTTTCTCTGTAATTAAATATGCAGCAAAAACTTTGTCTACTTTTCTCAAAACTGTCTTGATACGCACCTCTATCCTCTTGGCAGCCTCCTCTATAGCCTTGTCCATGGCGGACAGCTCATCCTCCAGCATCTCCTCGATCCTCTCCACCGAGTCTCCCTTGATGGCGCCGCTCAGCTTGGCCACCATGTCCGCTACTTCCACCACCCTGGTCTTGACAGTCGTGACATTATCAGGAACTTGGTTCGCCTTGTCTGTGTCCTTCAGGTTCGCCAGGAGGGTCAGCGACTCGTTTCCCACCACCTTGCACATGTCTGCGATATCTGCAAGCACAAGTCTCTGTAGAATATTCTGCCACATACTAGTTATAATAACCACATCGCTCACTCTTCTAGATATTGTCGTTCCATTAACAAACTAACTCTTACAAGTGAAATTCTCCAGATTCTTTGGCATTAAGACTGGTGACCACCCACTCTTTTCAACTGTGTTCTTTGATGATGATGATGATGATGATGATGTTTACGTCATCGGCCCCTAATGGTACGAAATGAGACAAAATGCAATGGTAATTTAAAAGTACAAAATTCATCCACTGACCAGAATTCAAAACGTGACGAAGAATGAATGGATGAATATGCGTTTAAAACGAACAGTGGATCCGACCCACAATGCCTCACGTTCCCAGAAACAATATTACTGACCAAAGCACAATCCTGAATCTATGATGCTCGTTGTCTAAAGGGGTTCAATATTCAGGTCAATGGTAGCTCATAATTCACTTATCGCTAGTAAAGTAGAATCATGATATTTCTCAAGTTGCGGTACTAATCAAAGGTAGCGTAAACTCATGGCGTTCAAAACATTATAGTACTACTCACAAGTATTGTATGCAGACCTATGATGTTTCTCACATAATGGCGCCACTCGTAGGCAACGCAAACACATGGTGCACCTCACATAGATATACTAATCACAAGAACTCTTACTATCCCGTGGTGTTCCTCACCTAGCGAGTATAAATCACAGGCAATGCAGACTAACAGTGTCACTCATATAGTGGTACTAATCGCAGGCAATGCCCAGACCCGTGGTGTTTCTCACATAATGGTACATGTCACCGGTTGGTGGGACGGAGAATTGGAACTACAGTGTATTTAGAAATATAAATTTTAAAGTTTTTGTGTAACTGAAATATGTTTGTAAATTTTTTAAAATATGGAAACATCACGATGATATTGAACTGTATGAACATTGCAACATGCAAAAGTGTTTTGAAGTGATTTTTGTTTAAAAAGGTAGTTTTTATGTAATCTGATGTAAAATTTGTAAGGTGATTTATTTTGGAGCATCCTGTACCTGTACTGCAAGCGCGGTTTCCTATGATGAAATTTTGGTGTTGTAATCGTAATGTTCCAGAACTTGTGCAATTGCTAACGATGTTAAAATGACCATATATGGTCACGAGATTTCCTATTGGCAAAAAGGTCCAGGAATCTAGGGTAAGTTTGATCTTATTGTTTGATTGTAATCGGGCCATTTCCGGCCTTGTGGCCGGCTTCGAATAATGATGCGTGAGCTCGGCGTCAATTTCCATCCGACCGCCCAAGCGAGCGTTCGTGCTCGAGGGCTACTACCCTCGGGAGCTCCATCTTTCCGAGGTATGTGTTATTTCAGTGTTTTGCAAAGTTAATCTCAATGTTTTCTGGTTTCGTTTCATTTAGTTTAATTGCTTTTGTGTTTCATTATTTCTTTGCTTAATGTCATTTTAAAAGTTTAATTTAATGTGTCCGAGTTTACCCTAGGTTCCAATTGCCGTAGTTTCTATTCTTTCATCCATTAAATACTTTCGCTTTAAACTATACCTTTAAGGTAGCATCACCTTCTTGTTAAATCACATTTTATGTTAAGTTACTTAAGTATGTCTTGTTTCCATGTCGTGGAACTGTATTTTGTAAAACCTTCTTGTCATTTTTAATATAGTTGAGCTAGAGGGTGTTTCTTGTAAGTCTTTTCTCCCCCATAATAACGTTATACGTTTCCATGGACCTCAGTAGGGCTTCCCAGCACGTTCCACGATCCTGTCTTAGTTGTCATTTTTAGGCCTGTAAGTGTTCCGTTTTGGTTTATATGAATTCTCCGCCACTGCGTCATTTTCCTATCTCATCATTATTATTACTCTCTCTTCATCATTATTATTATTACTTTTTTTTTTTTTTTTTTTTTTTTTTTGCTAGTTGCTTTACGTCGCACCGACACAGATAGGTCTTATGGCGACGATGGGATGGGAAAGGCCTAGGAGTTGGAAGGAAGCGGCCGTGGCCTTAATTAAGGTACAGCCCCAGCATTTGCCTGGTGTGAAAATGGGAAACCACGGAAAACCATTTTCAGGGCTGCCGATAGTGGGATTCGAACCTACTATCTCCCGGATGCAAGCTCACAGCCGCGCGCCTCTACGCGCACGGCCAACTCGCCTGGTATTATTACTCTTATATTACTTTCTATTATTATTTTTATTTTATTATTATGTTATTTACTATTTCTATTATGATCATTATTTATGTGTAACTGTAGTTGTTCCCAAACAGCGGTTACATGTGATATCAGAGCGTGTGTTATGTAAGGAGTGAAGACTTACAATGATCATTCTCGGCTAACTTTTCTAAAATTAATTTTAAATCTTTTAAGTTTGAATTTAGGTTGTAAGTGTTCCGTGTGTATTCGTAATTCCCGGTTCTTGTTTTCATGATTCTTGCGCGAGTTTATCTCACCACGTGTTTTTCGTTCCGCGACGTGCAGTGTTACTGTCACTATTTGTAACAAGTTTTTGGTTTCGTTAATTTCAATAAATTTTCCTGTGTGGCAAGATTTCGCTTGACCCTGTGTTTTGTAGCAAAGTGATATCTTCACATTTCGTGTGCTGTGTTCGCTTTCCGAAAGTCTTCTTTGATAAATTTCAATATGTTTGATTATGTCTAGTTTTCTTCCATTTGTGTTCCGATTGTAACATTTGTATAATTTCCGGTTGTTTTAAACTACGTCGTGATATCATGCTAAGTATTGTCTCGATAGTGTATTTGGTACTGTACTCCCGTGTTTGAATTCATGTTTATCTCTTGAACAGCTGATGTGTCTTGAAAACAGCTGAGCGTTTGACCCATTGCGAAGTGTACACACCCTACATTCTAAGTTATCGAGTGTCCGTTCTGTTTGTTTTCTTTCTAGATCACGTAAATTGTAGTGTGAATTGTCAGAGTGATCATTGTGTTCTGGTTAAATTTTAGCACGGAGTTTCCTTAGTTTTTCTGTAATTTCTCTTTTGGTAATTTTTCGACAACAATTTTAAGGTTATGTTGTGAATTTTCGTCTATTTCTTCGAGTGTTTTCCTGTTCGTAAATCTCGTGTTTCCGCAAATTATTTTCTAAATTTTGTTTCTTGTCGCCTGGTATGTTATATTTGGTACTATTCTACGTGTGTGATCTTCTAAAGTAATTTTTACGTTGTATGTTAGCTCAGTATATATTTAAATTTCCGGTCATGTGTTGTTTTTGGTCTTTTGCTGGATCTGGGTTCGTTTCCAAGTAGGTATGGGACTATTTTGGTGATTAGTTTCCCAACTACCTGCTAATTTCGAAAGTTTCCTAGTTTGTTTGCTTTTCCATCGTGTAAGTGTCTGTTTTTTTGTCACGTATATTTATTTACCCGTGTATTCCTATATTTGCTAGGGAGGGTTCTATGAGGACTTGGATAGGCTCATAGGGTGACACGTGTTCACCATATCTTTAGACCAGGTAATGCTGAGGCTCATTTTGGGCAAAATTGACGGGTTACAGATCTGCACTTGTGCTCGTGACATGTTCGAAATCTAGTGTATCTGGTATGAGATTCCTCGTAATCTTTTTCTTGGTATTAGGTGCATAGATGGAAAATGATGTCCCTTGTTATTGTAGAGTGATTGCTCGGAAGATTTTCTGCAAATGTTCATTTTGGTGTTCTTACGCTGAGCTATAAATTATTGTTAAATTCTTACGTCTGCAGATGATCAAGATTTAATTTTCTGTTAGTTTAAATTTGTCACTAGCGAAATTTTGAAGGTATCGTGATTTAGCTAAGCCATTCAGTTAATTTTTCTGCTTGTTTTGTCTTGTTCGATTTTATCGATATTAAAAATTCCTTGCATTACGGGTTCGTGTCTTCTAAATTTATGTACTCAGTATGGGATTCTGTAGTCTGAGTACGGTTCTAAATTTGTAGCTGTGCTGTATCTGTCCTACGATTTTTGAATATAATTGTGCCTTTGGTAGGCATATGTGTGTGTGTACTGAGACTTGGAGTTAAGGTGCTGAGAGGCCGTTCCTCTTCTAGGAGTACGATATTGGCCCTAAGAGTCTCATTGTCGTGTGATAAGTTCAAGTGTACTTGAGGTCATGTTCTGATGTTCTGTCCTTTTATTTTGTGGGTACTTCTTGATGTGTCATCGCACGTGTGTGTGTGTGTGTGTGTATGTATGTGTACTGTGTTTGTATGTCATGTGATGAGAATCAGTATTGAGGTTGTCTGTGCCTTTTACCATTCGTCGGTTATGCTGATTCAGTGATCGTCGCACTTGTTTTGGTATTTAAAGATAAAAATTTCATTGTTCCGTATTGAAATTATTAACATTAAAAATTAAATGATTGAAGTTCAACCAATTCAATACATAAAAGAAAGAAATGTAGTAATTACATTCTTATTTAAATGGGACCGGTTTCGACCCTAGTCCAGGTCATCGTCAGCCGTAAAAACAAGTAGGCAAAATCACACAATGTTTATGAATATTGGAGAAATGGGTCAGTTTCACACTCTGTCAGGCACAAAGTCACAACACTATCAAATAATATATGAAGATTATAAATAAACTTGAAGTCGCAGACGAATAGATTTGTAGAAGCAAACCGCCAGTTCCCGGTGATCAGCGCGGCACATTCAAGGTAAATCTATCTAAAACAACTCTGAGTGATGCTGAAAACTCAATTCTTTCAAAGGGCTTCAAACACAATTGGCCCAATCTCAACACTTTCAATGTAGCCACCAATTTAATTATTGAATCTGAAATAGCCATTAACAAAATGCCAACAGATGTACAAGATGAAATCAGATATGAAGTAAAAAGGAAACTCGAAAAAGTCTTCATTAACAATAACAAAAACACTTCTCTTAATAATTATAATAATAATAATAATAATAATAATAATAATAATATTAATAATTTAATTAAAGATAATAAAATCATTTCAGATCTTAAAAAGAAAATCAATGTACCCTAGTATTCCAATTTCAAAATTATTCCCCATTATAAACAACAACCTAAACAAATTCAGTAACCTAAGTAAACTTGAAATTCAAGACTTCATGTCTATTTTAATATTAGTTCTCAACAATAATTATTTTACCTTTGACAACACCATTTATCAACAAGATGGCTTGTCTATGGGCTCACCAGCTTCTGGCATTCTTGCTGAAATTTACCTTGACTTCTTAGAAAACACTAAAATGAATAATAATAATAATTTCTCCAACATCCTCTTTTGGGCGAGATATGTCGACGACACATTAGTAATATTAAATGAGGAATCAACCAACGCAGCCTCTACACTTCTTCATCTCAACAACTTAGACTCTAACATTAAATTCACCCTCGAATCAGAACACAACCAAACTCTTAATTTTCTAGACCTAACTATTACTAGACATCCTTCCTCTTTATCTTACAAAATTTTCAGAAAACCAACCCAAACAGCAACTACAATAAGACAAGATTCTTCGCACCCCCAAGCTCATAAACGTGCTACTTATAACAGCTTAATTTTTCGTGCCTTCAACACCCCTATGTCCAAAAAAGATTTAAATAATGAATTAAACACCATCCGCAACATTGCTAAATTTAATGGCTTTAACAACTCCTTCATTAACCGCATCATCAACAAATTCAAACACCGTCCAAAAACCACTTTATCTAAAGACACAATAAAATCAACTGCTTTTTCCACCTTCACTTTCAAATGCAACAACTGCAATTCCTCCTACGTCGGACAAACTGGCCGCAACTTCAATATCAGGTACTCTGAACATGTCAACGCCATTAAATACAACAGATTCTCTGCCATAGGACAGCACATACAAGACTCCAAGCATAGTTTCACCAGTATTAACAATGACATGAATATACTTAAAATCATTAACAAAGGCCCCCTCTTAAACATTACTGAAAATTGCTTTATCCACCTTGACCAGTACTTCAACCCTAATTTCAATTTAAACGACATTTCTGAAAAACCCAATATCCTTTTTGACTTCCTAATTCTTCTTCTCAAAAATTCCAAATTCCAAAACCCCAATTCTATTTTCCATGCCTTACAAAGTTTCCACCCACATTTTCTACCTCCAATAACCCACCCTCCTAACCCACCCTAAACTACCCCTCCTTCATTTTCCCTATCTTATCCTTCCTCAATACCATCTAACTTCAATCTCTTTTATTTTTTTCTCTTTTTTCACTATCACTCTTCCTCTGTTAATGTATTCTACCTTCTCTATTTATTAAAAAAAACAACACCCAATCGACCTTCATTTTGTTTCTCCTCTTTCAAATTTTAACTCTTGTCTTGCGCCAACTTCGACTACTTCAATCATTGCAAGTCATAAAAATCATTGCTATCCGTATTGAAGATACTGAATGTAGGATGCTAAAAGGTTAGTTTTTTCCACCTATTCAATACATATAAATTTTATAAATTAGGAATTTATTATTGATTCCACTTGAGACATGTTTCGCCCTTCATTGAGGGCATCATCAGTCAAAAACAATACAACACCCAACACAAGCAAATAACATTCATCACATTAACAAATAGGCATCAATATTATCCGCGTAACTTTCGGTTCCTTATACCCCCCCCCCCCCCCCTCTTTTTATAAACCAACACTACATCAACCTGCACTCCCAATACACAACAAGCTCGCCCCTCCACTCTACCTTCCTCTATTCTGACAGCTCACCTTTGCGCATGACTCCGCCCATGCCCCTCCCCCCCAAAAGCTCTCCACCCCTCCCGCCGCCATTGCTAACCGCATGTGCGTATTACCGACTGAGCCGCCTCCTTAGTCCACCAATACTCATCATCAATCACCTCTCAGCGACACATCAGGTATGTAACATAACATTCACTCTTCATTACTTACCATAAACCTTTCTTACACACTAATTAATACTATTAACATCTCAATTACAGATAACTTCCACTGCATACAATACAACTTTCAACAACACGCCGGAACCCAGCGCACATCGGCACAAATATGGCGTGCCACTACGGCTCCTCTTCGCAGTCAGAATGAGAAGATGCCTCACCCCAGCTTTAACGCTCTGACTCTGCAGTTGCCGCATACATTCTAATCTCTCCACAGCAGTTCACAACACAAGCAACTCTATTCTTTCTCACCAGACCAGAAAAGAACAATAACTTCATCCCGAAGTCCACCATACTTTATTCCACGGAACAATATCAATTTATCTCACCGGCATTTCACACCGATGTCTTCACATCACATTCGATGCTACAGAAGTCAACTAAAAGAATAAGCGAAAGTTTCAACCCGCAACATTTTCATAATTAGCAATTACCCATATAACTAGCAATTGCCCACTAATAACTGTCACCATTGTTGCCGTTCAAACGCACGGAATACCCATGAATCTCCATCCACACTGACCAGTCTCCGTACCGATCTCGGCACTGCAACTGAAAAACTTCCAGCTTGATGCCTATAAAACCTCATTTGGCTATGAAATATTTCCCTACCCCCGGTGATTTTAACTAAATTAAACTGCTCTACATATTTCTGAAATGTCAACACTAATTCCTTCTTCCAACCTCTAAAACATCAGGACGCACTTGGTACTAAAAATTTTTTTTTATCCTTGCACACCAGCTGCTCTTTTGTAATTATGTATATATTTGTAAATTCTCAACTATTCAATTAGATAATGTAATTACTATATAGTTACCAACTATTGACATTAGTTTCTATTACAAACATTTATGCTGAATGTTATAATGTAAAAATATTTTTAAAACTTTATCTCAACTGTTCAATTGAACAATGTAAATACTGTATAGTTACCAACCTTTGACATTAATTTTTGGTTACAAACATTGACGCCGAACACTACACCTTTTCTCCCTTAATTGTTTTAATGTAAATATTTTTTAACTTTTTACTTCCCTATGATTGCGTCAACTGTTTCTCCAGAGCACCACTGCCGAACTCTACTATGTTAATTTTAGGCATTGGTGCTGACTTTTCATCTATAAACCTATATGTTCAACCATCACTTTTGTACAACTATTTCCCATACTTAATTTTTGTAATTGTATTAATAATATGTATTAATTTGTACTGTCAACTACTAACCAGTTACCTGATTTTTTACCTTGAGGTGATATTTTGACTGATGATGCCCTCAATGAAGGGCGAAACATGTCTCAAGTGGAATCAATAATAAATTCCTAATTTATAAAATTTACATGTATTGAATAAGTGGAAAAAACTAACCTTTTAGCATCCTACATTCAGTATCTTCAATACGGATAGCAATGATTTTTATGACTTGCAATGTCAAAGCCAACCAGGCTACAGTGAAAACCAACAAATACCTAAACCTCAAGGTAAAAATCGGCAAAATTTCAAAAGACATTAATTTCCTTAAAGAATGTGTTAAGCTAAATTTAGTACCTAAATTCTTGAGACCACTGCAAAGGAAAAGCATTCCGTTTCAAAACTCGACTATCACCCAAAACAAAGTCAACAACATCTGGTTGAAGGACGAGATTAAACAACTATACAGGAAAAAGTCATTCTTAAATTTACAGCTTTATCAAACACATTTAACCCTTGCACAACACTTATCCCCTCTTGAATGGCAATCTTTCCTAAGACATACTGACAATAAATTAACCAACGTACTAGAAAAGAAACAGGACACATTAAACCTCAAACTAGCCCATCTGAAGGGAACCAAACCAAGCACATCAAACCACAATAAGAACAATAATACTACATCCATTATTTCAAACAACACCCCTACTACCATCAATTTGTCTGACACCACCTTCTCTGACATAGAAATGAACCTCCTAAACAGAGGCCTAAAACACAATTGGCCTAACCCCAATACTATCGATGACCTAACCACCACTATTGCAGAATTAGAATCCAACATTAGTAAACAGATCACCACAGAGAAACAAAATGACGTCAGACACGAAATAAAAAAGAAACTGCCCTCCCTAGTTAATGAGTTAAAAACCAACAAAAACACTACCCTCTCAAAACAAATCCATGCTTTAAAGACCAAAATAAACACCAACAACGTTATAGTAACAAAAGCCGACAAAGGTAACACAACTGTACTCATGAACAAACAGGACTACATCAAAAAAACTGAAGAATTCTTTTCCAACACAACCTACACCACCATCAACAAGGATCCTATACCAAAAGTACAACGCAACTTGAAAACCCTTCTCAAAAATTCAACTTTCCTCTTAAATGACCATGAAATCTTTAAACTAGTCAACATGAATCCAACTTTACCCACAGCCAAGTCCTTACCCAAAACCCACGAAAAAGACATCCCCATCCGACCAATTATCAACAGTAGAGGCAGTCCAACATACAAAACTTCAAGATTTCTACACTACTTTCTCAAAAAACACTACAAATTCAACAACAAATACCCCATTAAGAACTCAATTGACCTATGTCAAACCCTGAATAAATTTACACTGCAACCAAACCACATTCTATGTTCCTTTGACATCACCAACATGTATCCGAATATCCCAGTTCTCGAAACCATCAACATCATAAAAAACAACCTCTCCAAACACAGTGGACTAAGCAAAATAGAAATTGATGAGTTCATTAAAATATTAACCTTTATTTTGAACAATAATTACTTCACGTTCAACAACAAGATTTACCATCAAAAGGGCTTAGCTATGGGAGACCCTATTTCTGGCATTCTAGCGAACATCTATATGGACAACTTAGAACACAATAAAATTATAAATTCCATCAATGGTATTCATCTTTGGCTCCGCTATGTCGACGACACACTAGTAATCATCGATAAACAGTGCAACAACAGCGACAACATCCTCACATTCCTAAACACTTTAGACAACAACATAAAATTCACAAAAGAAGATGAGGACAACGGCTCCATCAATTTTTTAGACATCAACATCACACGAATGGACAACGCATTTGAGTTTCGAATACACAGAAAACCCTCCTTCACCCCACTAACAATAAACAATAATTCCTTACACCCAAACTCCCATAAACAAGCCCCTTACTACAGTTTAATATACAGAGCTTTAAAAATTCCCCTTTCACCTACCAATCTGAAAAAAGAACTTGATTACATAACAGATATTGCCAAGTTCAATGGCTTCAACACCAACATGATCAACAAGATCATCAACAAAGTAAAACTAAAATTAACAACTAATCTTTCCCCAACAAAACCCAATAAACACAAATACGCAACTTTCACATACACTAATCCAGTCATCCACCAGATAGCCAACCCCCTAAAAAAGCACGAAGTCAACATTGCTTTCAAAACGCAGAACACGAACAAGAACATATTTTTCAACCAGAACTCTGTCAACCCAAGAAGAAACCACTACGCGGGCTCAGGTATTTACAGACTCACCTGTTCACAATGCAACTCCTCGTACATCGGACAAACTGGCCGAAGCTTCCAAACCCGTTATTTAGAACACTACAATGCCCAAAAACATAATAAATTTTCCGCAATGAGCACCCACATGAGGGACACTGGCCACCACTTCACCACAATAGAACAAGACTTAACAATCCTAAAAAAAGTCGAGAAAGGCAAACTAATGACTGAATATGAGAACCTATACATCTATCTAGACCAACACTTCAACAAAGATAAAAACCTCAACGAGATAATAGATTTAAAAAACCCCCTTTATGAACAAATTCCCACCTTACTACAAAAAATAAATTTTCAAGGCAACAACTTGTCTAAAATCTTCAATACCACATTAACTGACTCACCCAGCATGTCGACAATTACCCCCCTACCCCCCACCTCCCCCTTTCCGACCAATTCCCCCACACACAACGACAGCAAGCCCACACATCCTCCCACCCAAGCACCTCCCCCTCCACCACGACCCCACCGATACAACACGAGAAATAATAACCACGCGACCTTCAAAAACAATACAACACCCAACACAAGCAAATAACATTCATCACATTAACAAATAGGCATCAATATTATCCGCGTAACTTTCGGTTCCTTATAACCCCCCCCTCTTTTTATAAACCAACACTACATCAACCTGCACTCCCAATACACAACAAGCTCGCCCCTCCACTCTACCTTCCTCTATTCTGACAGCTCACCTTTGCGCATGACTCCGCCCATGCCCCTCCCCCCCAAAAGCTCTCCACCCCTCCCGCCGCCATTGCTAACCGCATGTGCGTATTACCGACTGAGCCGCCTCCTTAGTCCACCAATACTCATCATCAATCACCTCTCAGCGACACATCAGGTATGTAACATAACATTCACTCTTCATTACTTACCATAAACCTTTCTTACACACTAATTAATACTATTAACATCTCAATTACAGATAACTTCCACTGCATACAATACAACTTTCAACAACACGCCGGAACCCAGCGCACATCGGCACAAATATGGCGTGCCACTACGGCTCCTCTTCGCAGTCAGAATGAGAAGATGCCTCACCCCAGCTTTAACGCTCTGACTCTGCAGTTGCCGCATACATTCTAATCTCTCCACAGCAGTTCACAACACAAGCAACTCTATTCTTTCTCACCAGACCAGAAAAGAACAATAACTTCATCCCGAAGTCCGCCATACTTTATTCCACGCAACAATATCAATTTATCTCACCGGCATTTCACACCGATGTCTTCACATCGCATTCGATGCTACAGAAGTCAACTAAAAGAATAAGCAAAAGTTTCAACCCGCAACATTTTCATAATTAGCAATTACCCATATAACTAGCAATTACCCACTAATAACTGTCACCATTGTTGCCGTTCAAACGCACGGAATACCCATGAATCTCCATCCACACTGACCAGTCTCCGTACCGATCTCGGCACTGCAACTGAAAAACTTGCAGCTTGATGCCTATAAAACCTCATTTGGCTATGAAATATTTCCCTACCCCCGGTGATTTTAACTAAATTAAACTGCTCTACATATTTCTGAAATGTCAACACTAATTCCTTCTTCCAACCTCTAAAACATCAGGACGCACTTGGTACTAAAAAATTTTTTTTATCCTTGCACACCAGCTGCTCTTTTGTAATTATGTATATATTTGTAAATTCTCAACTATTCAATTAGATAATGTAATTACTATATAGTTACCAACTATTGACATTAGTTTCTATTACAAACATTTATGCTGAATGTTATAATGTAAAAATATTTTTAAAACTTTATCTCAACTGTTCAATTGAACAATGTAAATACTGTATAGTTACCAACCTTTGACATTAATTTTTGGTTACAAACATTGACGCCGAACACTACATCTTTTCTCCCTTAATTGTTTTAATGTAAATATTTTTTAACTTTTTACTTCCCTATGATTGCGTCAACTGTTTCTCCAGAGCACCACTGCCGAACTCTACTATGTTAATTTTAGGCATTGGTGCTGACTTTTCATCTATAAACCTATATGTTCAACCATCACTTTTGTACAACTATTTCCCATACTTAATTTTTGTAATTGTATTAATAATATGTATTAATTTGTACTGTCAACTACTAACCAGTTACCTGATTTTTTACCTTGAGGTGATATTTTGACTGATGATGCCCTCAATGAAGGGCGAAACATGTCTCAAGTGGAATCAATAATAAATTCCTAATTTATAAAATTTATATGTATTGAATAGGTGGAAAAAACTAACCTTTTAGCATCCTACTTCAATCATGTCCTAATAATTTTTTCAATTTAAAAAATAGCGCACTATGCATATAAGTTTTCATTTGTTTTCCGATATTGCGCTTTTTACTACATTTTTTTCTCTTCACAATTGTTTTTTCAAGTCAACTGTTTTCCAAGAACTTAGCAGGAGCACAAGTTCTCATACAATTATACTGATTTGCGTCGTATATTTTTTATATACGTACTTAACTTCCCGCAACTGAGACAAATATTGGACCTTCAAGACATTCTCCACTCTACTTTGGCGTTCGAGACCGCAGCGCATGACCTTGAATGTGCCGCGCTGATCACCGGGAACTGGCGGTTTGCTTCTACAAATCTATTCGTCTGCGACTTCAAGTTTATTTATAATCTTCATATATTATTTGATACTGTTGTGACTTTGTGCCTGACAGAGTGTGAAACTGATCCATTTCTCCAATATTCATAAACATTGTGTGATTTCGCCTACTTGTTTTTACGGCTGACGATGACCTGGACTAGGGTCGAAACCGGTCCCATTTAAATAAGAATGTAATTACTACATTTCTTTCTTTTATGTATTGAATTGGTTGAACTTCAATCATTTAATTTTTAATCTTGTTTTGGTAGTTTGATGTTGTCTGTGTGTATGTCGAAGGACAGATAAGCTTGGTAGTCTTGTGTGTCGTGCGGTTATCTGGTAATCTCTGGTATGAAGGTTGTACTTGTACCTTTTTATTTCTTATATCAGTGAGTAGGATTTCTGCATGTGCACTCTTGCATCGACATTGTTTTTTCATTTTTGAGTTCCTGTTGTTAAAGTAATATGATTTTGATTTGATATTCCTGGCTTAATTGCACCTTAATTTGACTGGTGTGACACATAATACGTAATGTGAGTTTATCTATGTAAAAATTTCATGAGTACATGACATGGTAATAAATAGTGACTTACTAACCTCAATTCATTGAAAGTGGTTACAAGCCAACGTAATTAATTATTTCTCGGTTTTGAGTTCCCTTGTAACATTCTAAATTCTTCCTTTTATTTGTTTCGTTCTGTTCCTTAATGTTGGGTGATTAAGAATGCACACAGTAACTTAATTTGGTAGTTATAAGGAATTAGTTGTAAGCAAATTTTAATTAATTGGCGCGCACCATTTTACGGGTTCTGTAGTTAATAATTTAGTTAAGTCACTTTAGTTGTAATGGGAAGGGTTATTTATAATCATGTTAGATATAATTTAATGTAATGTCTGTTGGGGTAAGTTTAGAAGTTTATTCATGATTAGTTAGGGATTTTATAATGTTTTTGGCACTAGGGTAAACTCTGGCAAATTTTCTTTTAGTTTTTTTTAATTTTCCTAAATTTTGAAATTCTGAAATAGCACTTGCCAGGAGGGCTGGGGTTTCCCAGAAACATGAGAGGGAATATCCCTAAGGAGGCTTGTTATTGTTAATGAAAAAACACCAAAATTCCACCCTCGAAACTCAAGGCTCCTTTTAAAGTCATCAATAGTTCAGGCCAGTGGTCTCATTTCTTCAATTCCAAATTTCTGCTGCGTATGTTTATGTTCCAGTTACTATGCCACTGACTTTTCAACCTGGGATATCTATTTGGAGTCTGCAACCCACCTATTGGCCACTAATATGGAAAGGTGTTTAATGGTGGCAGTAGTCTGTGCTGTGCCACCTACCTTCGCCAGTTATGGACCTGTTCACTAAGTTGGGTGGGCTGTGCTGAGGCTGTAAGTGAGCAATGGTTGGACTGCAATAGGGATGGAGACGTTGGCAACGGCCACGGTCAGTGCCTTCGTTTGACAGCGATACCCACGCTCTGTCTTTGATTGTATGGACGTTCCTGAACAGAACGATAAGAAATTGTGGTGTGGTGCAATTTGTGGCGTTGTGAAAATATTCAGATCTCCATTAAGCCTCCCTTTTAAGTTCATTTAAATTTTGTTATTTTCGGTAATCTTTTGTCGAGCGGAGCTCGACGTTGGGAGGAGGAGAATGTCACCAGTTGGTGGGACGGAGAATTGGAACTACAGTGTATTTAGAAATATAAATTTTAAAGTTTTTGTGTAACTGAAATATGTTTGTAAATTTTTTTAAAATATGGAAACATCACGATGATTTTGAACTGTATGAACATTGCAACATGCAAAAATGTTTTGAAGTGATTTTTGTTTAAAAAGGTAGTTTTTATGTAATCTGATGTAAAATTTGTAAGGTGATTTATTTTGGAGCATCCTGTACCTGTACTGCAAGCGCGGTTTCCTATGATGAAATTTTGGTGTTGTAATCGTAATGTTCCAGAACTTGTGCAATTGCTAACGATGTTAAAATGACCATATATGGTCACGAGATTTCCTATTGGCAAAAAGGTCCAGGAATCTAGGGTAAGTTTGATCTTATTGTTTGATTGTAATCGGGCCATTTCCGGCCTTGTGGCCGGCTTCGAATAATGATGCGTGAGCTCGGCGTCAATTTCCATCCGACCGCCCAAGCGAGCGTTCGTGCTCGAGGGCTACTACCCTCGGGAGCTCCATCTTTCCGAGGTATGTGTTATTTCAGTGTTTTGCAAAGTTAATCTCAATGTTTTCTGGTTTCGTTTCATTTAGTTTAATTGCTTTTGTGTTTCATTATTTCTTTGTTTAATGTCATTTTAAAAGTTTAATTTAATGTGTCCGAGTTTACCCTAGGTTCCAATTGCCGTAGTTTCTATTCTTTCATCCATTAAATACTTTCGCTTTAAACTATACCTTTAAGGTAGCATCACCTTCTTGTTAAATCACATTTTATGTTAAGTTACTTAAGTATGTTTTGTTTCCGTGTCGTGGAACTGTATTTTGTAAAACTTTCTTGTCATTTTTAATATAGTTGAGCTAGAGGGTGTTTCTTGTAAGTCTTTTCTCCCCCATAATAACGTTATACGTTTCCATAGACCTCAGTAGGGCTTCCCAGCACGTTCCACGATCCTGTCTTAGTTGTCATTTTTAGGCCTGTAAGTGTTCCGTTTTGGTTTATATGAATTCTCCGCCACTGCGTCATTTTCCTAACTCATTATCATTATTATCACTATCTCTTCATCATTATTATTATTACTCTTATATTACTTTCTATTATTATTCTTATTTTATTATTATGTTATTACTATATTATTGTTATTATTATTATGGTAACCGTAATTGTCCTGAATTACGGTTACAGTACAAATCACAGGCAATGTAAGCCCATGGTGTTCTCCACAGTGATACTACTTGCAAGTAAAGGCGACCCATGGTTTTCTGAGCGTGATGGTACTAATCACACGTAGTTTCATGGTTCTAATTCAATCGTCCCTTGGTCGCCTCTTTTAGTTGCCTCTTAGGACAGGCAGGGGATACCGTGGGTGTATTCTTTGTCTGAGTCTCCCAGCCACAGGGGGTCAACTGTGTTCTTTAAAAGGTCCTCTGTCAGCGGAGAAATTGACTGGTCTTTGACTGGAGAATTTCAACTGCCTTGCTTTTGCAGATGACCTCAACATTGTTCGCTTCCAGCCATGCATCTTAGTGGGTGTGCTATTTACCAAATGATAAGCCTAACTTAGCAAACTGTGGCGAAAGTCTGGCAACCAGGAATGAGTTAGCTGGAAAATTTATAATGTCCAATAACGGACCATTTATATTGGTGTTATAAATTTACTCATTCGGGACAAATATTTCAGGTTCCCTATGGGAATCAACATCTATATCAAGAAAGATGACAGCAGACTTCAGGCTTTAGAAATGAAGTTTCTAAGAAGCATGCTTCAAAAGACCAGGAAAGACAAAGCAAGAAATGAGAAGATTAGAGAACCAGCTGGAATAAATAAGTCCCTGAAGGAGACCATAACTAGGGCACGTCAAACAAATGACAGAAAGAGGAATTGCAAAACAATGGTTGCATACTGAGATTATGGGAAACAGACCTGTTGGAAGACCTAGGAGGAGATGGCTGGACCAAATGAAGGAAGATATCACATCCAAAGGAATCAACTGGGATGAAGTCCTGAAGGAGAAGTGCTACATGAATAGACTAAAATGGAGCGCGCTCGTAAACCACACCCGGGAAACTGGAGTGATTATGATTATTCTATGTTTAATTATGTAAGAGTAGAATCTCTTTTTTATTGTACCCAGTTAAATTTTTAATGCAGGTTGAACAAAGAAAGTGCCTTTTTTATTTTCCATTTCCAACGGAACGTTCACTTTGAAAATTCATTACTTTAAAAGTATTGATCTATTGGTTACCAAACTATAATGCATTTTAAAGTAACTTATTGTTGATATATACACCAAGTTTTTATTTCATCTCATATTTGGGAAAAAGGTTGTAAATTTGGTGTAATAATATTTTCCCATTACTGGGTGATCATAGAAGTTATAAAGCTCGTGAGAATGTCACGCCTGCATGCAACTGTTCATGTAATTGAGTGGTTGCAAGAGAAGAAAGCAGCGTATCGGCTGAGCAGTGTTGCCCAACTGAACTCTGTCAATGTTCTGTACGAGCTTCGCAATCAACGTGTTGTGTTTTGGAGTGAGAAAGTGGAATAAGGGAAGAACATGCTAGATAACGAAGCATCACCCGGAACTTTAAATACAAAAGGTTTCAAAAGTTGAATGCGACCCGCCATTACTACTTCGAATAAGCCCCGAGAGAGGATAAATTTCAACGACCTGGCCAGTAATCAAACTTGCGACCGTTGTATCCGAAAACCAACACGCTCCCTGTTCAGCTACGGAGTCTGACGAAGTAAAGAAAAAAATCCATAAAGCCGCACTTCTGGACGCCTGAAAAGAAACTCTAACCGATCATCAAGCACGTTTGTCCTGACGGTGAACTCGTCTGGCTCCCGCTCATTGTGAGCTTAACCCCAGAGAGTCGATGTGGCCATATGTAAAACATGAAATAGCTAAAGAGAGGAAGGTCAATGGAGGTGACGCCAAGAAACCTTGAGGTCTGTTACTCTGGAGCTATGGAAAAAATGCATTGGACACACCAAAAAAATTGAGAAACAGTATTGGCTGAAAGATGCTCTCAAGGAAGACGTCCGTACTATTGATCCTGTTATAATAAATTTAGCTGACAGTTAATCAGACAGTGATTATATTTCAAACATTAGATTTCGTGATTTATTTTTAAAGTTTGATCTCTGCAAATAGGCAATGAAAACTTGTCAATACTGTGTGATAGGAGTCACCAGTAGCTAGAAAACGTGAAGTCACAGTTAACAGTGAAGTGGCTTGTCTGATATTAGTGTTTTCGTTATTTATGAGTGGCCCAATCAACTGCAAGAGTATCTCACAGTCATGTGGAGACATCCGAGTAAAATTATGATACAAATAGTTATCAATACTGATGTCTTTAAGAATATTTAATGTCATACTCCGACCCCGCATGGTGAGTGGCTCCTGACCCCGACTTGTCAGGTTCAATCCTGGCTCAGTTCAGTAGTGTTTGAAGGTGCTCAAATACGTCAGCCTCGTGTTGGTAGATTTACTGACAGGTAAAAGAACTCCGGCACCCTGGTGTCTGTGAAAACCATAAAAGTAGTTAGTGGGACGTAAAGCAAACAACGTTACGTTAGGAAGTCTGACACGCATCACTTTCGATTACGTTTGTGTTTATTGGCAATAATTATCAGAGTAGCAGCAGTGGCACTAGCACATTTAAGCTGTTTAGAAGCCATTTTTGAATACAGCATGCAGTGTTGCACAAGAAAAGTAAGCAGCATTGTAAGCAGCTGAATGTAACTCTGGAACTAACGATTCTAGTTTTAAGAGTGTAATGTAAAAGAGAAAAAAAAATCCTTGTTTGAGGTTTAAGTAACTTCCAAATACATGACAGAAACTTCCCAGGAAATAATTCCTCCTGAAACGGTAATCCTCCGTCGTCTTAAGCAGCACAATTGCGTTTATGGATTCTGGAGAGCCCAAACCAACACGTAAGAACGAGTCTCAGCATTCTGAAAACACCCTGTCAAAATTCAAACCCAAAAACATTAAACACAAATTCAGTTGTAAAAAGGTAATAAAAGGTAACTTTGTGAGAACTACAGAGGAATAGCATTAGTGTCATTGCATGAAGATGTATGAAAAGATAATCTTACAAAAAAATCAAGAACAAGATACATTCACAATTAAGAGAAGAAAAACAAGGATTTTACCTCGAAGATCAATTATTGATGCCATATTTACAGCTAGACAAGTAGCAGAAAAGAAATGGGTATTTGGGAAAAACATTGCATTTGCATTCATAGATATACAAAAGGCTTATGACACGGTTAGAAAGGAAGAGATATGGCAAGGGGTGAATAGCTTTTTTTTTTCCTTTTTTTTTTCCTTTCAAAATGGCGCCCAGTAATGACGACGTTGTGTTTTATTCTCCGAGTAAATTAACCGTAAAATGTGATGAAAAGTGCGGAAAATGTCGAAAATTAGTGAAAATGGAATGTTGTGTGATTCATGTGATCGATGCTGGCATTATAAGTGCGGAAATTGCCCTAGAGACGTAAAAACTAATGAAAATGTTGACTGGATTTGTGAGCAGTGTGTTCGGAATGTTGTTGTTGGGGACGGCGTTGATGAAGCACCGAAAACAGTCTATGAGGAATATAAAAGTGCATTAGAAATTATAAACATTCTAAAAAAGGACAATGAGACTCTTAAAGTTGAAAATCAAGAATTAAAAGAAAGACTGCGATCGCTAGAATTTGGGACTGACCATTCTTCGAGTGATATATCGGTACAAGTAACAAACTCGAGCACGTGGTGTCAAGTAGTTCGTGGATGGCCGGCTAAGAAGAAATCTACAACTGAATTTCCGGAAATAAACATTAGAAATAGGTTTTCTGCCCTAAATAATTTAATCCTGGAAGAAAGTGATCGCGCGCGTGAAACCAAATCATCGCGATCCGTTGCCGTGCCGAGTTTAAAATTTAGGCCTAGAATTCAGATTCAAGACCCAGTTAGGCCTAAATCAGTGAAGGTAGCTGTGTTTGGTGATAGCCAAGGAAGGGGAATTGCAGGAGTGATTAACGACGAGAATATAGCAGCAACCGGAGAAATATATCCAGGAGCTTCTATCAGCAGTGTTGTGGAAAACGTAGAAGCAGCAACTAGGAACTTCGGGAGCGGCGATGCAGTGCTTATCATCGGTGGGACGAACGACGTAGCTCGCGACGACGCCAAGAATGTAAGATCACAACTTAAACATACACTAGGGAAGCTGACCCACACTAACGTTTTTGTAGTGAACGTGCCCCACAGGCATGATTTGAGTAGAGACTCGTGTGTGAACATTGAAGTGGACAAGGTCAATACAGATATTGTTAAAATTTGTAAACATTTTCGGAATACTCAGGTTATTGAATGCAGCAGTTTTGAGAGATACTGTTATACAAAACATGGCCTCCATCTAAACAATTCAGGTAAACGAAAGATAGCAAATATTGTTCTAGATTTTATTAATCTTAAGATATGTACTGTAAAACAGGCAACTCCCTTGAGTTATAATACTGACCAGGAAAACTAGTAGAAAGAGCCAGCTGTACTTCAAGCTGGCTCAGTCAACTAGAAAAAGAAACTCAGGATAGTAAGGAATTTCAAGTTACCCAATTGCAACAGTCAAGTTTTAGGGAGGAAGGGGGTCTGAGATTGCTCTTGGTAAACTGTCAAAGTGTAGTAAATAAACAATTAAAATTCGGTACATTGATGGAATCTTATGAGACTGATGTGGTGATAGGAGTGGAATCGTGGTTGAAAGAAGGGGTGGGTAATAGAGAAGTATTTCCAGAAGGGTACACAGTCTATCGTAGAGACCGAGGAGATAAAAAGGGAGGGGGGGTGTTTATTCTGGTGAAGGAAACTTACTGTTCACATGAATGGTTTATCGATGAAAGGGATGAAATATTAGGGATAAAATTAGTTTGTGATAATATGAAGGAGGTGGGAATTATAGGAACATACAGGCCTGGAAGAGAGGAAAGAGACATGGAAATCTTTGAAAAAATAATAGATTATACTCATAAAAACAATAATAATGATATGGTAATAATTGGGGGAGATCTAAATTTGCCTGAAGTTGAATGGAAAGGAGCTGCAAGTGAAGCCCATGAACAGAAACTGGCAAATAAGTTAATTTGGGAGGGAGGATTTACACAAGTAGTACAAGAACCGACTCGTCTCAATAACTTACTAGATGTATTCTTGGTTAAACCATGGGAAATTGTTGATAAAACTGAGCTAATTGAAGGAATAGGAGACCATAAGGCTGTAATAATGAATGTAGGACTCGTACCAAAAAGGCTTAATAAGAGGGTTACACAAGACAAGAAATTGTACAGAAAAACTAAAGTTGATGAATTTGGGACTTACCTTAAATCACAATTCAGTTGTTGGATAAGTGAAGGGAGTAACGTGGATACACTTTGGGCTAAATTTAAAGGAATTATTTGGGAAGGAGAGAAGAGATTTGTACCTGTTAAGAAGGGTAAAATGACCTCAGACCCTGTTTATTATACAAGGGAAATAAGAAAATTAAAAAGAAAATGCAGAATAGTAAACAGGAAAATCAAAGAGGGTAGGGAGAGTAGAAAAACTAGAAAACAGCTAATGAGGGAACTGAATAGAGTGAAAAAGGAAGCAAAAGAGAATTATATGAATGGCATACTTCAAGAGGGTAATGACCACAAAGGGAAATGGAAAAAGCTGTATTCATATATCAGGAATCAAAAAGGAAAAGGAGTCCAAATTCCTACAATGGTGGGAGAAGGGGGTGAACACTATTTAACAGATACTGAGAAAGCAAACCTATTTAGTAGGGAATTTAGAGATTCAGTAGATGATTGTCAAGAGTTGGAAACCAAAACAGAAGATAGAGAGGGAGAGAGACAGAGGGAAACAAGAAGCTTCTCATTCACAAACGAAGATATTTTCAGAGAAATCCAACTGCTTCAGCAAGGAAAAGCTGCAGGAAGTGATCAAATTACTGGGGAGGTATTAAAGACAATGGGGTGGTACATAGTGCCTTATTTAAAATTTCTCTTTGACTATGTCATAAATAATAGTGTAATACCAAAGGAATGGAAGGAATCTATAATAATACCAATTTATAAAGGAAAGGGTGATAAAAGGAAACCAGAGAACTACAGACCAATCAGCCTGACCAGTATAGTTTGTAAAATTCTGGAGAGTTTAATATCGAAGTACATCAGAGGGATATGTGATGATAAAAATTGGTTCATGAGGAGCCAGTATGGATTTAGAAAGAAATTTTCTTGTGAGGCACAACTGGTGGGATTTCAGCAGGACATATCAGATCAGTTGGATTCAGGAGGTCAGTTAGATTGCATAGCCATAGATCTTTCCAAAGCCTTTGATAGAGTGGAACATGGAATATTATTAAAGAAATTGGAGGGAATAGGATTGGACGTAAGGGTTACACGTTGGATAAAAGCATTTCTAAATTCAAGGGTTCAGAAAGTCAAAGTAGGAAATAATGTATCTCAGGAAGAGAAAGTTTGGAAGGGAATTGCACAGGGTAGTATAATCGGTCCGTTACTTTTCTTAATATACGCAAATGATTTAGGGAACAATATAACATCAAAAATAAGATTGTATGCAGATGACATAATTGTTTATAGAAAAATAAACAACATTGAGGATTGTTCAGAATTACAAAGGGACCTTGAAAGTATCCAACAATGGGTTGAAGAAAATAATATGAAGGTTAATGGAGGCAAATCAACTGTTACAACTTTTACAAACAGGAGCTTTAAAACTGAATTTGAATATACTTTGGATGAGGTAGTTATCCCAAAAGATGGCAAGTGCAAATACTTAGGTGTGAGATTTGAAAGTAATTTGCACTGGAAGGGTCATATTGATGACATTGTTGGGAAAGCATACAGATCATTACATGTCATAATGAGGCTACTTAAAGGATGCAACAAAGAATTAAAAGAAAAAAGTTACTTGAGTATGGTTCGTCCATTATTGGAATATGCAAACAGTGTTTGGGATCCTCACCAAGAATACCTAATAAAAGAAATAGATAGTGTGCAGAGGAAAGCAGCAAGATTTGTAACAGGGGATTCCAGGAGAAAGAGTAGTGTATCAGAAATGTTAAAGGAACTTGGGTGGGAAACTTTAAGTAAGAGAAGGGAGAAAACTAGACTTACAGGATTATATAGAGCCTATACAGGAGAAGCAGCATGGGGAGATATCCGTGAGAGGGTTCAGTTGGAAAATAATTATATTGGCAGGACTGACCACAAATATAAAATTAGAAGGAATTTTAGCAGAAGCGATTGGGGTAAATTTTCATTCACTGGGAAGGGTGTGAAGGAGTGGAACAGTTTACCAGGGGTAGTGTTTGATCCTTTTCCAAAATCTGTACAGATATTCAAGAAGAGAATAAACAGCAACAGAGAAAATAAATGAAGTGTTAGAGGGCATTCGACCGGTGCAGGTTATTGTAAATAAAATAAAATGTGTGTGAATAAATTAATTCCATCCCCTGGTCTAAGGAGTTTGGACAGCCAAAGTAGGGGACTGCCTGTAGGGGTGAAGTACAGTGGGGACTTCGAGGGCCCTGGGACCGCTACGGTAGCTGTGAAGGCCCTTCAGGAACTCTGAAAAGTGGTGGCAAAAGGGGCTCTGGTTAAGACGCAGCAGGTCGTTATGCTACTTAGGATCCAGAACGGGTAAAAAAAAAAAAAAAAAAAAAAGTAAATAAATAAATAAATGCAATGAAAATATTAATGTTATACCAGTTTTATAGTATCATTTGAAGCAATTCCACATACTGTACAGTATATCAGTTGACTATATTTGTAAGTAGTACAGGAGATATAATTAGAATTTTGTAAACAATATAAATTTATTAAGGATGAGCTGTGTGTTTAATAGAAAACATTGTTAGCGTAAATTGTATAATAGTGTATTATAGGAAAAATTTTCTTCTTTTGTTAATTTAATATTTAGTGCTTGACAATAATGTATTTTAGTGTACCATTTGCCACCGAGGTAGACACCTCATTTGCAAATAAAGAGATTTTGATTTGATTTGATTTGATTTGATTTGATTTGAATGGAACTGTCAAGAGAAATGTAATTCAGAATTAGAAACATGTATAACAAATGTCTGAAATGTGTTATAATAGATGGCAAAAAAATCAGAATGGTTTAGAGCAGGCAGAGGAGTTCGACAAGAAAGTGTACTTTCACCAGTGCTCTTTAATATAGTAATGGAGAACATTATCAGGAAAGTTCGCCAAGGGTCAACAGCAAATGTTATGAAAGTCACAGCATATGCAGATGATGTAGTGATATGGGGAGAAAATGAACAAAAATTGGAAGAACAACTAAATACCTGGCAGAGGGCAATTGAAGAAGCAGGCATCGAAATAAGTTTAACGAAAAGTGAGGTAATGAAAATCAGTAGATTAAAAAAAAAAAAAAAAATGGAGGATGTTACGTGTAATGGAAAAAGTAGAATCTTTTAAATACCTAGGAAGTAAGCTAAGTGGGAAAGGAAACATGAAGGAAGAAATACTGTGCATCAGACATAATTAGAAATTACCTAACAAAGCAATAATCATATTTGCCAATACTGACCTATGGACAGTAGAGTAGATTACAAGCGACAGAGATCTTGGGTAAAACAAGGAGGGACAGATCAACCCTCTCTATGGAGAGAAATGGTTCCGCCACATCAAGAGAATGGGACAAGAAATTCAACATGGAGGGATCAGGTAGGACTACAGTGATGAACGATACAATATGGGGAAAAAGAGAAGACTGGAAGAGGCTCTGTGAATGACCTGCATAAGCATAAACTCAGCCTAGCTCTAAAGTAAGAAAAGGCTTTAGAAATTGCTAAACAAATTGGAGTTTTAGATTTCACTGCTAGTAACAGAAGATTTCATGTTTGTTTTCTGCTCAATAAGTGATGAGGCCTTCCCTCTCTTATTGAAAGTTACAATATAGTTGAAACTGGGTTATTTTTTCAAGCTTTACCATCTAAATCATTGATGATAAAGTCAGAACAGTGAGCAGGATGCTAAACTGTGTCCTTGTGCATAAATTGGGCAGGTGAAAAAGAACCACCTGCAGCAATCATTCTAAATGTTTCAGCAATACTAACTTCAGACAGATGGCAAGCAAACCGGAAAGACTTTAAGACAGGGGAATTTCTGAAGGATGCGCACTAAATTTTGAAAAAAAATAAGTGTCAATTTAAAAATATCATGTTGAAATGTTTAAATTATAAAAACATGTGTAGTTAAAACAGAAAGGCTGATTTTTCATCAGATAATGTTCCTTGCCATGTCAATCAATTGAAACGGAAAAATATGAAACTCCATTTCCTAACACAACTGCAAAATTACAGTGATCAGTGAATTACCCAAGCTGATGTGATTGCACACATGGGTGAAGTTGCCCATTCATCAGATTTAGCAAAGAAAATAACTGTAGTGATGCTTCAGCTTCGGAAGAAGTACTTCCTGTGTCAGTGCTGCAAGAGCACTTAGATGTTCTTGCTCAAGTGGTAGATTCAGCAGCTATGATGACCTGAAGGAAAACTTTACAGAGCTGTAAGATTGATTTTAATTAATGCTACACCCCTAACTTATGCTGCTTGCAAAGTTTTAATACAGTGTGTTTTTTTTTTCATATGATTACAAAGACCAATGATCAATCTGTTGATGGCGGTAATGACGGATGATGATGCAGATTGTGTACATGAAACAAAGTCGCTTTATGAAGTTTTGTCTGCCACTGACAGATTTCAACAATCAGTACCACTGAAAGACTATACAACTGGACAACATACAAACTTCTTAACATGATGAAGGACAATTTAAAAAAAGATTAAGGTGAAACAAACTTCGTGATTTTCTACAGTGGAAGGAACAATATTAAGGGATAATTGCGTTTTCAAGCTGCATTCAGTAATTATGTTCAATAAATCATACCAGGCATTTTATTTTTCATTGTAGTATGGTAGTATAATATACATCACCTCAATAATGACCAGACTGAAAGACATTTTGTTGGAACAATAGTTTTCAAGAATAAAGAAACTTTCCTTCTGATAGCAAATACCAGAATCATGACTCCAGAGTCTTAGTTCTTGAGAAATCGTGCAAGAATTGGCCACCTCTGCCATGAGCTTCCTTGCCAATTTCAATACGGTGAACTCTGCTCAGCCACAAGATCCTGTCGTGCCCCTTTGAAGCGCTATAAAGACTGCTTCTTTTGGTGCCGAACCTTCTCTATTGCTGATGAACTGTTTGAGCAAGAATGTCGCAGGAATGAAGAATCTGAACAAGAGAACCGTGCAGCCCCATCCTCCCTCATACATTGGTGCAATCTTCGATAGTAGAAGCACTAAGAGCACCGAGTAACAGTTGACGACTCACAAAATGAACACCAGAAGAATGTCAAAGTTCATCAACATAGAAGAGTATTTTGCTAGATAAGGAAATTCAATGCAAACAGAGAGTGGTATGTCTGTGGCAGACGACTGACATCACTCTGAGTAGATGGGTTCAGTTGCTGTGAAGCCTACAGGATGTTGCAAATGTCCACTAGTAAACATGGAAAAGCAGGTCAAAATTTTCATAAAGAAAATAAAGTCAAGTCTCCAGCAGGGCTTCCCAAACTACTACTTTTTACAGCACTCAGAGGTCAGAACATTCGTTATGGTTGGTTAGTGTGCCTTAAGTTAAAATAAACAAATATTTTAAATTAAGAACCATTTTAAGTGCTAAACCAGCAAAGATTTTGAACAATCATATCACTGTTTGGTATTGATGCCTGCTTAGAAAAAACTTTTTTGTTGTATTATTTCTTTAAATTTTCTTTTGAAATAATTATTAAGTTTACTGACTATTTTTGGATTATTAATTTCTCAGTGCCATTTTAGTTTACTTGGTAACATAAATCCAAAATTCAAATAACTGTCATCAAATTGATGGTATTTCTACTTCCTACCACTAGTTTGTGGTGTGCCCTCATTCCTGTAATGCTTATTAGTGCTCAACAAAAACTTGTCCATTATTTAGAAAGTAAAGAACAATGGTTACTTCAACACATCGTTCACTAGGTTAGATATTCCCGTGAAAATGTATATAGAAACACTAGGTAATGAGCAAGTTTGATGCCTGAAACAAACTCTGGCTTTGCACTGACTAGATTTAGAAGAATCCAAAAACTCTGTTAACCCCTTCCCAGCGTCAACCGCTTATAAGCATCAGGATAATTATTCGCAAGGTGGGTGAACCGCTTATAACTGTCACCCAAGTTTGTGCGTTTATTACAGATTGCGTCAACCGTTTATAAGAGTCAGAAGTTTATAGATACTTCTGACATCTACTGGCCTTATTTTGCAATGAAGTATTACATTGTAATTCCGTATAATATCATATTCCTGGTAGAATTTAAGTGGCCACGCACACACATTTTCCGTGTGGTCAGGAGTCGAAGCTATATGGCTTCTATGCTAATCCCCCCACCCCCCACCGAGTGTAAACAAACAAAGTAATTTAGCAGCGATATTGAGCAAATGCTCTTGCTTTGCGATGAAAAGTGAAGATGAAAGTAATTATAATTATTCTTCCGAATCGAGTGATGAATTCCACGTCGATAGACATGAATGTGAAGAAACTGAAGACATTCAGACTGACTGGGTTATGTTCGGAGGGCTGCACAACAGATTCTGGTAATAGAGGGATTGATGCTAACTTTGGAGATAATCCTGAACCACTGACAATATGTGAACATTTTCTTAGTAATGAAAATGTATCTGAAGTATGGCTACAATGCCACTTACAAGTGAAATACCAATTTCTATAGTGTCCGTTTGTCTTGCTTCCTATCACGGAATGAACGAACTGATACAACAGTCAAACTCTCACACTGGCTAAAAAGTATCCATGAAAGTATCAGAATATGTGGCGAACAACTGGTCTACAGGATTAAGGATCAGACACACCTCGGCCTGAAGGAGCACATTGGGATCGAAGGAGGACGAGGAGGCAGAGCATGCAGAGTAACCACCAATATACTTACGTTCTCCAAACTCTATATCAGGCGACTTGTTAGAGGTGGTCTTTCCTTGGATTAAATAAGTCGACAACAGGTGGGCCATGAGCGGTACAGTGTTAACCAGGCCTTGCAATGATGTTCCATCAGAAATGAATTTAGCAAACGAACTGTCTAAATCATCTAGTGACTTCAAGACAGGCTCAGGTAAGCTTTGGAAGTAGTCTGTGAAATAGAACGCAAACAATTTAGTGCAAGGACAGAGGAACAAACACAACAGGGATGAAAGGGACACCATCAGCAGGAAACTCGATACACCAACATGCAAAGGATATCCACAACTTACTTTCTGAGAAGAAATTTTACAGATTTCATTTTCTTTAAGTACATTCATACATTTTCATTTTAAACTGTTACGTCTTTCAGCATTCAGTCTATATTTATAAAAAAACAACTACTAAGAACTTTAAACAGGTGGTTTTCAGTAAGAATCTAGAGGGAGAGTAGAGAGGCCCTCACCTGGAGTACACACGACCGCAGACAGGGCTGGATTGTCGACTTCATGGACAGCCTTCTTGACCATCGCCTCAGCCTGGGATATACAGGTAACTGTAAACAACAAGGTTCCCACATGTGAGATATTGAAAATCTGTTTTCACTTTCAGTAATGTTCATCATCAAACTTGCAGGGAATTGATATTCTACTGTCCACCTCTGTAGTGCCGTTAGCTGCTGCCGCAGGAGGCCCGGGTTTGATTCCCGATATTGCCAGAGGGGGCTATGTGCTTAGAAATGGGAGCGAGTGCCACCTCAGGAGAGGACAAGAATATACAATATCTGTCGAGATAACAATGCTAACTTTTTAACCCTAGAACTGGCAACTGTCACATATTTGACACTTTGGCCCCTGCTGTAGTGGCACTGTCAAATATTCAATACGTTCTTATTTCTTCTCGTAATTTCCTCATTTTTTCAACAGATGCCATAAAAGTCCACTTCTTGTCGTTCTCGATGTCGACAGCAGCCATGAGTTCACTTTCATTCATATTTACAACCTTTTTGGGCGCAATTTCACAGAAATAAATGAGTGCAGTTTTTCGATGATCTGCTCGAGTCCTATTTCTGTAGTGTTTGTAAACAAACCTATTCTTTTTTTATTTAGTAGTTTTCCATTTGGTGAGAGTTATTTTCTTCTCTATGTATCTTGTTATTTGTTTTTTTCTTTGCGTTTAGGCCATCTGTGGACCACGGTGCTTGTGTTCTAGCTGTGTTTTTGTCGTCGTCTGCCCCTTTTAGCATACTGGATTGTGTTCTTAGTGGCCTCTTGAGCCTTCCTGTTGGCCCAGTATTCCTTCATTTTCTCGCTGAATTCTTTCCTACGCTCCTCTGACCAATTCCCGGCTCCTTTGTGGCTAGCTGGTTTATAATATACAAATTTAGTACAGTCTGTGTCTAAACAAGGCATCTTCACTTCATTAGGGAAAGTAACTAATGACGTAGGACTAGCGCTAAATTTGTTGGAAGATGACTGAGGTTATTGAGAATGAACTAACAGATTTAGAGTCAGATTTGGAATGTTTATCAGCTATTTCTTCACATCAATATCAGAAAGTGATGAAGAACCTCCCATAACAAAGTAGTCCAAGAGCGCACTTCCAAATGATTGCATGCGAATATATTTTCCCTAATATTTTCAAGAATATACCTCTCAGAGTGATCAAACGTTTGCTAGTACATTACAGATACATTAATGATGATCTGTATATCTCAATTTGTTTGCGACATGTTCAGTTTTGTGTACATATGATCAAAAGTTTTATTCATCATCGTTGCCATCATCATCAATGTCCTGTTCCAGTCGCCTAGGTGTCGTTAACAAGCCTTCTCCACTCCTTTCTGTGCTTCCGCTTTTCCTGCTCCATTACTTCCGCCACATCTAATCCAGCTTCTCTAATGTCCTTCCAAATCTGATCCATCCACCTTCTTCTTGGTCTTCCAACTGGTCTCTTTTCCTCAACTTCTCTTTCCAATTCCCTTCTTGCTACCCGTTCCTTTCCCATTCTTTTTACATGTCTGAACCATCTCAGCCTTGCTTTCTGTATGTTCTGTACTAGCTCTTCTCTGATTTTAATATTTTGAATTTTCTCTCTTCTCGTCTTTTTAACCGATGTTCTCAACAATTTCATTTCTGCTCCTTGAAAGTTTTATTACTATTTTGAATTTAGGAATTACAATTTTTGAACAGACTGAACATTTTTGTAATCAAAACACTTATGCAATTCCATGTCACCACAACAATCCTCAGTGAATTAGTTTTACGTATATAACACTTTGTAGATTTATTTCATATCTTGCGGATATTTTGTATTTTATTTAGACAAGTAAAAGTTGCCACCACAGGAATGAGCACTGCCAGTTCTAGGGTCAACAAGCAGTTCAAGAAAAAATGTGGTTCATTCGCCAATCCTGGACTGCTCTATTAGAATAAATCACTAACTCTGATCTGTTGACAAACAGTGTTCCGACAGCATTGTGTTATAAAAAACATGGCATTTAACCAATGTCTGTGAAAGTTATATTTACTTGCTAATGACGTAACAAGAATACACAAAAAGGCAAAGGTTAATATTAGATATCAAGATAGTAATGGTATGCCCCTTTCCTAAGACGATATTGAACGAGTGGCTCAGCGCCATCATGGTTCATTTCGACATTTTCGGTGTAATGAGTAGAAGAGTTACCCAGTGGACAGCGACTGTGATGTGTGATCCATACAGTACATGAGAGGTCATTGGTATGATAGGACATATCAAATAGAAGAAAATACCTCTACTAATGAATCACGTATGTCTGGTATCTGGTCGACTGTCATTGCATCACCAAAAAAGAAGAAAACCTCATTTCCACATCACTCACATGAACAGCAGCATGTTCTATTCCTGCAAACAAGCCCAGAATGTGATCACTAACAGGAAAGCATCTATCGCAGGACAAAAAGTGCAGTGGTTCCACATTCGACATATTGTTCCCCATAAAGACAGTCCACTTAAGTTTGCAGCGTTCAAGAACTTGTTTCGGTGACCGTTGATCTCAGTAAGAAAACAGTTGGTCGCCCAAGTGGATTTAGGGACACAAACCCCCCTCCTCTTGTAACCTCAAAGGTACAGGATAACGCCTGCAAACAGGACTGACCTACTGAAGCTGTTGACGTATGTCCCTCCCATTGATCATCAGTGGAGGCAAGAGCAGATCGGGATGAAGAGGGGATATTATAGTTTAATTCCTGTGATAGCGTATGTTCAATCATCCCAGGAGCAAAAAAACACCTCCCCAAAACATGCTGACTGTCAGAGGGCATTTCTTTGAGGACATAATTTGTAGTACACATACTAGCATAAGAGTAACTTTGGAATACTTTTCATTATGAAAAGGATACTTTTCTCATTGTCCAGGTGCCTTGTTGACTTTATCGTTCATTTACTCTCAACGTGGCAGGTGGTGCTTAGTCATCTCTGGCACTGAACCCTCCAAATGTAGTTTCATGATACGCGAGTGTGGCATTTTCAAAAAATAACTCTTTAGGGGGACTTATTTGTACGCCCCCCCCCCCCCGTTAAAACGCTTCCAACGCTGTTTCCACTTATGGTAGGGAATTTGGGGAACCGAGTAGTTCTGTCTGCAATTTCAGTTCGATCTCGTCCATTAATTTCCAGGGTGAATTTCAGTTTGGGAAATAGAAAAAATTGTACAAGGACTAGGTCAGGTGAGTGTCCGTCCACAATTCACAAATCAACAGCGATGTGGTCTCTCACACATCGCATGACATTCAGGGACCGCTCAAGTCTCGGGTAAGAATTTGTTAACTAGTGAAAATTTAGATCTTATAATTCCACCTTTACAATACTGTAATTGTCTTTATTACAAAGACTACATTAAATTACACTCGTGAAACATATTTCGTCCTCTTATAGGACATCTTCAGTCACAAATACAAATACATAACATTAAAAATAAGGCGAGGACACATTAAAATAAGTAAATGCAAAGTCTTTGTATATTGTGACGCGGCGCGATAGCGTCTTGTCAATCTTCGATGTTAAAATGGTGCGGTGTAAACATGATATGAAGCATGAAGTCCAATTAAAAATCATATGTTAAAACTGTTGTTCAAAACGAATTGTCAATTATAAAACTCCGTAAGTGGCTATGCGAATAAAATTATGTGCATATTGCACATAAAACAGTGTTGTGGTGATGCCACATTGTGATAGATTTCTTGATTAGGAGGTGGAGTTATACTGATGCAAGTTGAACCTGATTGTGTGTTGACAATAGGGGCCTAAAAAGAAAAAGAAAATATGAATGAACTGAAGAATAAAATGCCGTTAAATGTGAACTAAGTGCCCATCCCGTCACTCACCTCCTTGCCCGTCCTACATCGACCACTCCACCTCAAGTGCTAAGGCTAACTGAGTGACGTCCTCGAAGGTCGTTGATGACTGACTGTGAGGGGAGGTTGAGAGGAGTTTGACGTAAGGGGAGAGGCGTGAGGTAAAGTATTACTCACGTGCCTTCGTGAAAAGAATTTACTGATTAACTCCTCGAAAAGTATATTAATATCCTCCAATATCTCATTAAGATTATAAATCGGGTTGCATTTTTGATCAATATTTATAAAGATGTTTTCTAAAATATTCAATAGATTTCCTTTCTTACATAAATGGAGAATTTGAAGGTCTTGTTGTATGCCCGTGAATGTATGATTGGTATCGTCCATATGAGAACCGAATGCTGAGAATCTGCCGTACTTTGACGCATTAACATGTTCATTATATCTTATGTTAAAATTGCGGCCTGTCTGTCCAATATAACTGGCGGGACACTGCTGGCACTTTAATTTGTAAACACCTGATTTCTGAAATTTGCTATTCCCGTTATTGATAGTGTGCTGATTGAAGAAAAGATGAGTGTTGTTATTGGTTGTTTTAAAAGAAACTTTCATATTAAGTTTCTTGAAAATATTCGTGATTTCGTATATTTTACTGTGACTATAAGTAAAAAGGGCGTAACTATCTTCTTTCTTTTTGGTATCCTTGGTTAATGTGGAAAATGATTTTTTTTCAATTTTGCTAATAATTTTATCTACAAATTGCCTGTTGAACCCGTTTCTTTTTGCTATAAAATAAATAGTATCAAATTCATTTTTACGATCTGCTTCTGACATGGGTATATTATAAGCTCTATAAATCATACTGTAAAAGGAGGCCCTCTTATGTGCTGCCGGGTGTACAGAATTTTGTTTAATTACGTTTGCTGTTTGAGTAGGTTTCCTAAATATTTTAAACCTAAATTTATTAGAGTCATTAATAATTGTAATGTCAAGAAAGTTTAATGCTTTATTATTTTCACTTTCGAAAGAAAGTCCATATTGTTTAATTGTTCTAATACCTCCTGTCCATTAGTAATGCTATGGTCAATTATTGTAAACGTATCATCTACGTATCTCAACCAGGTTATTATTCCTTTAATATTGTTAATTTTGCTATTTTCAAGAAAATCCATATAAATTTCCGCCATAATTCCCGAAGCTGGGGGCCCCATAGGAAGACCTTCCTGTTTATATATTTGACCGTTGAAAGTAAAGTAATTATTAGCGACGGCGAACTCCAAAATATTAATAAAATCGGCTATCTCTTGCCTACTTAAATTACTGTATTTAAGTAGATTATTCTTTACAAGATTTATCGTTTTTGATACTGGAATATTCAAGAACATATTTTTGACGTCGAATGAATACATCTTATGGTTCGATTGTTTGTTTAAATCTTTAATACGATCGCAAAATTCTTTGGAATTCTTAATAGATCTATTACCCTCAAATCTATAATGTTTTTTTAAGAAATTGTGCATAAATCTAGACGTCTTATATATAGGGCTATTTCTGAAATTAATGATGGGTCTTATAGGTATATTCTTTTTATGCACCTTCAGTAGTGCCTTAGCCGTCGGAATACCCGCGTTCATATTAATAAGTTTTTGAGACTCCCTTTCATTAAGGATGAAAGAAGATTGTTTAAGAAGTTTCTTAAAGTTTCTCTGAATGATATTCGTCGGGTCTTTTTTTATAATTTTGAAAGAATTCTCTGCGAAAAAGGTTTTGGTTTTCTGTATGATTCTTTATTCATAATGACTGTCGCATTCCCCTTGTCCGCCTTAGTCACAATCAAATCGTTCTCCTTAATTTTCTGTTCCAATGAAGCCATTGTTTGGTTATGATGTGTAGAAAGTCTATCTTTGTTATTACTTATTAAATTAGGAAGTTTTTTCTTTATCTTAAATCTCGTTTCTGTTTGGTTCTCTATCGGTAACTTTTGTATTGCACTTTCGGCTTCCGCCGTGATCGTGATCGCGTCTTTAAGTTTAAATTGAACGGGCCAATTGAATTTGGGACCTTTCTCCATAACACTTATTTCAGACTTATCAAAACAAGTCTCTGAAAGATTAATAACCGGCTCTTGAAATACAGGAATGGTTGAATGAGTCTGATTATTATGATCCTTAGATGAGGGAGGATATCAATATACTCTTCGAGGAGTTAATCAATAAATTCTTTTCACGAAGGCACGTGAGTAATACTTTACCCCACGCCTCTCCCCTTACGTCAAACTCCTCTCAACCTCCCCTCACAGTCAGTCATCAACGACCTTCGAGGACGTCACTCAGTTAGCCTTAGCACTTGAGGTGGAGTGGTCGATGTAGGACGGGCAAGGAGGTGAGTGACGGGATGGGCACTTAGTTCACATTTAACGGCATTTTATTCTACAGTTCATTCATATTTTCTTTTTCTTTTTAGGCCCCTATTGTCAACACACAATCAGGTTCAACTTGCATCAGTATAACTCCACCTCCTAATCAAGAAATCTATCACAATGTGGCATCACCACAACACTGTTTTATGTGCAATATGCACATAATTTTATTCGCATAGCCACTTACGGAGTTTTATAATTGACAATTCGTTTTGAACAACAGTTTTAACATATGATTTTTAATTGGGCTTCATGCTTCATATCATGTTCACACCGCACCATTTTAACATTGAAGATTGACAAGACGCTATCGCGCCGCGTCACAATATACAAAGACTTTGCATTTACTTATTTTAATGTGTCCTCGCCTTATTTTTAATGTTATGTATTTGTATTTGTGACTGAAGATGTCCTAAAAGAGGACGAAACATGTTTCACGAGTGTAATTTAATGTAGTCTTTGTAATAAAGACAATTACAGTATTGTAAAGGTGGAATTATATAATCTAAATTTTCACTAGTTGATACTTTGACAATACGGGCTCTAATATGAAATTTGTTACGCGCAATACTGCCAATGGCACGATGCTGACCTGTTGTGTCTCAGTAAAGTTTGAAGTAATACTGCAACACACACACAAGCAAACTTTAACTTTGCACCCGCACATGGGATAGGAAGCAGCTGTGGCCACAAGCTGCTCAGTACTCACAAATTAAGAACAGCTAAGTGATACTGACTGAGTTTATTAATGGACTATAGTGGTCCATATTCACTACTTACAGTGATAAACTTACCGCACTGAAAAACTGGACATACTACTCAAAACACAAATTGATATAGTGAACTAGCTTTACAAAATCTCCAATGACTTGATTAAAATTATAACAAAATTACATGTTCAATTGTTGTATGAGTCATCAGTCCATAGACTGGTTTGATGCAGCCCTCCATGCCACCCTATCCTGTGCTAACCTTTTCATTTCTGCATAACTACTGCATCCTACATCTGCCCTAATCTGCTTATCATATTCATACCTTGGTCTACCCCTACCGTTCTTACCACCTACACTTCCTTCAAAAACCAACTGAACAAGTCCTGGGTGTCTTAAGATGTGTCCTATCATTCTATCTCTTCTTCTTGTCAAATTTAGCCAAATTGATCTCCTCTCACCAATTCGATTCAGTATCTCTTCATATGTGATTCGATCTATCCATCCCACCGTCAGCATTCTTCTGTAACACCACATTTCAAAAGCTTCTATTCTATTTCTTTCTGAGCTAGTTATCGTCCATGTTTCAATTCCATACAATGCCACGCTCCACACGAGAGTCTTCAAAAACATCTTTCTAATTCCTATATCAATGTCTGAAGGGAGCAAATTTCTTTTCTTAAGAAAGCTCTTCCTTGCTTGTGCTAGTCTGCATTTTATGTCCTCCTTCTGCCATCGTTAGTTATTTTACTACCCAAGTAACCATATTCATCTACTTCCTTTAAGACTTCATTTCCTAATCTAATATTTCTTGCATCACCTGCCTTCGTTCGACTGCACTCCATTACTTTTGTTTTGGACTTATTTATTTTCATCTTGTACTCCTTACCCAAGACTTCATCCATACCATTCAGCAACTTCGAGATCTTCTGCAGTCGCAGATAAAATAATATCATTGGCAAATCTCAAGGTTTTGATTTCCTCTCCTTGGATTGTGATTCCCTTTCCAAATTTCTCTTTGATTTCCTTTACTGCCTGTTCTATGTAAACGTTGAAAAGGAGGGGGGGGACAAACTGCAGCCTTGCCTCACTCCTTTCTGGATTGCTGCTTCTTTTTCAAAGCCCTCGATTCTTATCACTGCAGACTGATTTTTATACAGGTTGTAGATAATTCTTCGTTCTCGGTATTTGATCCCAATCACCTTCAGAATCTTAAATAGCTTGGTCCAATCAACATTATCGAATGTCTTTTCTAGATCTACGAATGCCATGTACGTGGGCTTGTCCTTCTTGATTCGATCCTCTAAGATCAGACGTAAAGTCAGGATTGCTTCACGTGTTCCTACATTTCTTCTGAAGCCAAACTGATCTTCTCCCAACTCAGCTTCAACTTGTTTTTCCATTCTTCTATAAACAATACGTGTTAAAATTTTGCAGGCATGAGATACTAAACTAATGGTGCTGTAGTTTTCACACCTGTCAGCACCGGCTTTCTTGGGAATAGGTATAACAACATTCTGCCAAAAATCGGATGGGACTTCTCCTGTCTCATACATCTTACACACTAAATGAAATAACCTTACCATGCTGGTTTCTCCTAAGGCAGTCAGTAATTCAGAGGGAATGTCATCAATTCCAGGTGCCTTGTTCCTATTTAGTTCGCTCACAGCTCTGTCAAACTCTGGCCTCAAAATTGGGTCTCCCATTTCATCAGCATCAATAGCCTCCTCTTGTTCCAGAACCAAATTATCTACATTTTCACCGTGATACAACTGTTGGATATGTTCCTGCCATGTTTCTGCTTTGTCTTCTTTCCCTAGAAGTGGCTTTCCATCTGAGCTCTTAATATTCATACACCTAGATTTCCTTTCTTCAAAGGTTTCCTTGATTTTCCTGTATGCAGCATCTACCTTACCCAGGACCATACAGCCTTCGACATCCTTTCACTTCTCCTTCAGCCATTCTTCCTTAGCTACCTTGCACTTTCTATCCACTTCATTCTTTAATCGCTTGTATTACTTTCTGCCCTCTTCATTTCTAGCATTCTTGTATTTTCGTCGTTCATCAATCAGGTCTAGTATCTCCTGAGTTATGCACCGATTCTTAGTTGATCTTTTCTTCCTTCCTAACATTTCTTCAGCAGCCCTTCTGACTTCATTTTTCATGACTATCCACTCTTCCTCTATTGTGTTTCCTTCAGCCTTTTTATTTAGTTCTTTTGCAACATGTTCCTTGAAACAATCCCTCACACTCTTTTCTTTAAACTTGTCTAGATCCCATCTTTTTGCATTCTTTCCTTTCTTCAATTTCTTCAGCTTCAGATGGCATTTCATGACCAACAAGTTGTGGTCAGAGTCCACGTCTGCTCCTAGGAAAGTTTTGCAATCCAACACCTGGTTTCTGAATCTCTGCAGAATCATCTTCTTCATGTGCGATGTCCTCGCAGAACGTTGGCGATCAGTAGCATGATCTGTTGTTTGTTCATAGCTGTTCTGAACAGAGTAAGCTTCATCACCCCAAACCACTGGCTCAAGTTGCCGAGCCATGATGTCCTCCTTCTCCCCGGACCACGTTTTCCATTAATTTTCCCTTGGAGTATTACTTGCAGAAGGTGGTATTTAGAGTTCCGCAACATATGACCAAAATATTCTAGTTTCCTTCTCTTGATGGTAGTGTTCTTTGTTCATACAGTGCAAAACATCTCTATTGGTCATTTTAGCTGTCCAAGGTATCTTCAGCATCCTTCGGTACATCCACATTTCAAATGCTTGCAATCTCTTACACATGGTTTCAGTTAGTGTCCATGCCTCAACGCCATATAACAGAATGCTGAAAACGTAGCACCGGAGTAGTCGTGTCCGTTGTGAAATGAAAAGGTCACGGCTTGTTTCCTAAGTCTCTGAAAAGAAGTTCTGGCCTGCTCAATTCTGCATTGGATCTCGTGAGTAAGGTCCCAGTCATCATTGATGTGACATCCCAGTTATTTAAATGTTGCCACTCTCGCGATCTGGTCCTTCGCTGTTGTGAGATTACCTCAAATGCCATCTTCTTTCCTACTTATAACCATCCACTTGGTCTTCTTTGCATTAAGCTTCAAGCCCATTGCGCTGCTGGCTTCAGTGACAGCATTAAGTAGATCCTGGAGATTGGTTGCAAGTAGCACAGTGTCATCGGCGTACCTGATGTTATTTATGATGAAACCATTAACCACAATTCCTTGAGTCTTTCCGTAAAGAGCATCTCGAAAAATCTTTTCTGAATAGATGTTGAAGAGCATGGGGGAAAGAATACAGCCTTGGCGAACTCCTTTCATAATTGAGACTTCTTCCGAGACACGACCATCAACTCTTATGCCAGCACACTGGTTCCAGTAGAGATTACCAATAATACGAATGTCCCGTCCATCAAATCCTAATTCCCGAAGAATGTTCATAAGTTCATCATGGTGGACTGTATCGAAAGCCTTTTCGTATGATGTAGATGTTGATTCCCATAGGGAACCTAGAATATTTGTCCTGAATGAGTAAATTTATAATACCAATATAATGGTCCGTTATTGGACATTCAGGACAAATATTTTAAATTCCTTATGGGAATCAACATCTACATCATTTGATGGCCAGGCAGGCATCTATTTTTGGAAATGAGACATAGCTCTCATAGTGCATTGGCACTGCTGGTGGCTTCAAATAGCCTATGCAGTGGCCTCCACGGTATGCACTAGCCTTGCGTCTTGGGTGGTGTGCTAAGTCCCAACTGATGAGCCTAACTTAGCACACGAGGGCGAGACGCAGGCAACCAAGAATGAGTTAGCTGGAAAATTTATAATGTCCAATAACGGACCATTATATTGGTATTATAGCCTTTTCGTAATCGATGAAACAAGCAAAAACATCGACATTGACATCTCGACACCGTTGGACTAATACCTGCAGACTAAATAATGCCTCTCTAGTACCAAAAGCATGTCTGAAGCCAAACTGCGAGGTTCCGATATTCTTCTCACATTTATGATAAATTCTCGCATGCAAGACTTTTAGGAATACTTTCAGAACGTGGCTCATCAAACTAATTGTTCTATATTCAATGCAGAATTTTGCATTGGCTCTCTTAGGCAATATTATGAAAGTCAACTTGAGCCAGTCTCGAGGAATGGTTCCACTGCGGTGAATACTGTTGAATAGGTCAACTAATAATGAAAGGGATTTTTCTTTCTCAAGGAGTTTCAGTATCTCAGCATACATGTCATCAGGGCCTGGAGCCTTCCCATTCTTCGCTGTTCTTATGGCATATTCTACTTCTGCACGTCTGATATCCACACCATCGTCTGCCCAAGCACCATGATCCACATTTCTGCGATCCAAGAAGAGATTTTGAACATATTCCATCCATTCCTTCAGTTTCTCTTCAGTGCTCGCTAAGATGTCACCATTCTTATTAAGGAGGACTCCACTACCCTTCCTGTTATATGCACCAGTTACTTGTTTCACTTTTTTGTACATGTTGAAAAAATCATGTTTGGAATTTATTATTTCTATTTCGTTGCATTCCTCAGAGAGTTGTTGTACTTTTGCATTCCTTATTCTTTGTTGTATTAAATTCTGCAAACTTTTGTACTTTACAGGATCTTTGTTTTTAAAAGACCTTCTCTGGTCCATCAGCTTCAGGATTTCTTCTGTCATCCATGGCTTGTTTTTCCTTCTTCCAGCATTCATTAATTTTACTTGACTTACGTCGTTAATTGCAGAATCATAATGAAGTCTATTTGATACCTTCCAGTGTCTCCAGGTCTCGTCCACATAAAGCCGACGTTTGTGGTGTTTGAACGAAGTATTGGCAAGGACTAAATTATGATCAGTGCAGAATTCAACCAGCCTACTTCCTCTTTCGTTCCTTTGTCCCAATCCAAATTCTCTTACTGTGCTACCTTCTCTTCCTTGGCCTACCACTGCATTCCAGTCTCCCATCACAATTAGATTCTCGTCACCTTTTACATATTGTATTAAATCTTCTATCTCTTCATATATTCTTTCGATTTCCTCATCATATGCTGAGCTAGTAGGCATATAGACCTGCACTATTGTGGTGGGCATTGGTTTGGTGTCCATCTTAACGACAATAATTCTTTCACTATGCCAGTCATAGTAGGTTACCCGCTGAGCTATTTTCTTATTCATTATTAAACCAACTCCTGCATTTACTCTGTTTGATTTTGTGTTGATAATTCGGTAGTTGCCTGAACAAAAATCTTGCTCTTCCTGCCAACGTACTTCACTTATACCAACTACATCTAATTTTAGCCTATCCATCTCCCTTTTCAGATTCTCTAACCTACCACAACGATTCAAACTTCTAACATTCCATGCTCCGACTTGCAGAATATCAGTATCCATCTTCCTGATGATCGCCCCCTCTCGTGTAGTCCCCACCCGGAGATCCGAACAGGGGACTAGTTTACCTCCGGAATATTTTACCCAGGAGGAAGCCATCATCAGTACATCATTCATACAGAGAGAGCTGCATGTCCTCGGGAGTTAGTTACGGCTGTAGTTTCCCGTTGCTTTCAGTCATGTAACAGTATCAACACAGCTAAGCCATGTTGAGTATTATTACAAGGCCGTATCAGTCGATCATCTAGACTGCCGCCCTTGCAACTACCGAAAGTCTGCTACCCCCCTTTCGATGAACCATTCATTAGTCTGGTCTCTCAACAGATACCCATCCGATATGGTTGCACCTGCGGCTCGGCTATCTGCATCACTGGGACACGCAAGCCTCCCCACCGCGGCAAGGTCACATGGTTCGCATTATCATAACATTATTTAAACAATTGAAATATAGCTATTACATGATGTCTATTGTTTCATCTTCAAAGATAAAATGTTCTGCTCGTATACACTTGTCATTCAATCAGCAAGTTTAACTCTCATTGGAAGAGTGTTCTACACTTGGATAGGGATAAAGGCTGTAGACTCATTATTACTCAATTTTTTTGACACATTAGTTTGTCAATTTAAACAAAGAGTTTTCTTCTGAATATGTTCGCATGTAGCTGAATATCTTCTCTGCTTCAGTGCCTTCATGTGTTCTTTATATCAAATTTCTAACCTTCTTCCTGATTGACTGATGTACTATTTTTGACACTCCTTGACACGTCAAGATATAAACACCTGATTGATGATATTGACCAACTATCAACCTTGTGTGAATTAGATAATAATAAAATCTTATTTATTTATTTATTCATTTATTGGTTCATGGTGTGGGTTCCTCGAGTATCTTGGATAGATATTCACACTTAGCTCTACTAATGCCCTCAATGTTAAGCTGACAAATAGTTAATTGAGGGCCCAGGGTCCGAATATTGAATGCAGAGTCCTTAGAAGGACTTTTTGTCTTATTTCTACTGTCATAGGGCAGTATGGCGGCCATCTTATCACTGTTGCTTTCTTAGCACCACCTGCAGGACATGTAGGGCAATTTAAGGTTTTACCTACGGACGTGAAGCAACTTAGTAGGTTAGCTGGAACATCATAGGGTGCCGATGCCAGAACACTCAGGACTACTGCTTTGGCTGTTTTATATTCCCAGCTGAATATTGTGCAGGGATTTAGTTCAATAGCTCTCACTGCCATCTAGTGGATATTCAACTTCGCCAAACAATGTGTATCATCTCCGGTACTCTACGTTGTACTCCCTCCCAGTGGTTGCCTGTACTATGTAACATTACTCCACCCCATCTTAGGAGACAGCAAGCTCTTGTTCACCTGTGGTGTAGGATCTTGGAAAACGATCCTCTTCCAATTCATTATGATGTCAAACATCTTTCTAAACCGAGATTGAAATCAAGAAAGCCAGCCTGCAAGACGGCTACAGATCTTACGTCCACCAGGTTCAATCTCCAAAATGCCTGGAGAGATTAATGGTTAAACTCGACAACTCATGGCCTACTTTCAATCAGTGATCCCACTACAAGGCTTGCTGGCTTTAATCTACCTCGGACAGTCTGGTCAAGGTGTGGTACTGGTCGAACTGGTGCAGCCCTATATCAATGGGGTTGGATAAATTCTCCCCAATGTGATTGCGGTTTCGAATTGCAAATCATCAAGCATACTGTGCAGGAGTGCCATCTACATGCATATCCCGCCTCCTTGAATGAAGTCCACTCAACATCTTCAGACGGAATTACATGGATGGCAGACCTTTCTATCCATATTTGAAAAGTGGTCCTAATGCTGTGAATTGTATATATGTAACCATATAATTTAATGTAATTCTTATTGTCTTGCAAGCATCATACGCCTAATAATAATAATAATAATAATAATAATAATAATAATAATAATAATAATAATAATAATAATAATGGTGTGGGTTACTGTAGTCACGTCCTAGTTCGTGAACCGTGGGCAACGGGTGAGTGGCCTAGTAAGTGGTCCTGAGAGTCGGGATACCAGTTGCTATGGAATGGGAGTGGGCATTTCGGACAAATTCTGAGTCATGGTCCTCCTTGTGCACAGGCGGCTAGGACTATACAATCCATAACCCGTTAGAGGAGAGATCCTCACTTGGACTATGTGTAAGTAGGGTAGCATCATGCTTCATGAATTTACCGAGCTCAGAACATTTTAAGCAAACCTCGGACCTATGGGAGTAACGGAGTCCCACTCCCATTTGACAGGCGAGGGACTCCTTCGAAACAACTTGGCAAACAAAATGGAATTCGATGGGGAGCTATCAATATTAATGGGGCTTATGGAAGAAAGAAAGTAGAATTGGAGTCAGCAAAGAGGATGCACCTGGATGTGCTAGGAGGAAGTGATATTCGGGTAAGGGGAGATAAGGAGGAAGAGATACGATATTATAAAGTGTACTTGACGGGTGTTAGAAAGGGAAGGGCAGAGTATGGGGTAGGGCTGTTTATCAGGAATACCACTGCACACAACATAGTTTCTGTTAGGCACGTAAATGAGAGACTGATGTGGGTAGATTTGTCAGTGGGAGGAATTAGGACAAGAATTGTGTCCGTGTATTCACCATGTGAGGGTGCAGATGAGGATGAAGTTGACAAGTTTTATGAAGCACTGAGTAACATCGTGGTCAGGGTCAACAGCAAGGACAGAATAGTGCTAATGTGCGATTTCAATGCGAGAGTTGGCAATAGAACTGTAGGATACGAAAGGGTGATTGGTAAATGTGGGGAAGATTCGGAAGCTAACAGGAATGGGAAGCATTTGCTGGACGTCTGCGCTAGTATGGGTTTAGCAGTTATGAATACATTCTTCAAGCATAAGGCTATTCACCGCTACACATGGGAGGCTAGGGGTACCAGATCCATAACAGACTATATCTTAACCGACTTCGAATTCAGGAAAACTGTTAGGAATGTACAAGTTTTCCGGGGATTTTTCGATGATACAGACCACTATCTGATCTGTAGTGAACTAGGTATCTCTAGGCCTAGGGTAGAGAAAGTCAAATCTGCCTGCCAACAAATAAGGGTAGAAAATCTCCAGGATGAGGAAATTAGAAGTACATGGATATGATTAGTGAGAAGTTTTGAACAGTAGACAGTAAGCAGGTTCAGGATATAGAAAGTGAATGGGTGGCATACAGGGATGCTGTTGTAGAAACAGCAAGGGAATGCCAAGGAACAACTGTGTGTAAAGATGGGAAAAGGCGAACATCTTAGTGGAATGATGAAGTGAGAGCGGCCTGTAAATGTAAAAAGAAGGCTTATCAGAAATGGCTCCAAACAAGGACCGAGGCAGACAGGGTTTGTACGTACATGAAAGAAACAGAGCGAAACAAATAGTTGTTGAATCCAAAAAGAAGTTGTGGGAAGATTTTGGTAATAACCTGGAAAGGCTAGGTCAAGCAGTGGGGAAACCTTTCTGGACAGTAATAAAGAATCTTAGGAAGGGCGGGCAAAAGGAAATGAACAGTGTTTTGAGGAATTCATGTGAACTCATAATAGATCCCAGGGAATCACTGGGGAGGTGGAAGGTATATTTTGAACATCTTCTCAACGTTAAAGGAAATCATCCTGGTGGTGTTGCGAACAGCCAAGCTCATGGGGAGGAGGAAAATGATGTTGGTGAAATTATGCTTGAGGAAGTGGAAAGGATGGTAAATAAACTCCCATTGGCATAAGGCAGCAGGAATAGATGAAATTAGACCTGAAATGGTGAAGTATAGTGGGAAGGCAGGGATGAAATGGCTTCATAGAGTAGTAAGACTAGCATGGAGTGTTGGTAAGGTACCTTCAGATTGGGCAAAAGCAGTAATTGCACCTATCTATAAGCAAGGGAACAGGAAGGATTGCAACAACTATCGAGGTATCTCACTGATTAGTACACCAGGCAAAGTATTCACTGGCATCTTGGAAGGGAGGGTGCGATCAGTCGTTGAGAGGACATTGGATGAAAACCAGTGTGGTTTCAGACCAAAGAGAGGCTGTCAAGATCAGATTTTCAGTATGCGCCAGGTATTTGAAAAATATTATGAGAGGAATAGACAGCTGTGTTTCATAGATCTAGAGAAAGCATACAACGGTACCGACGGAAAAGATGTTCCCCATGCTGGGGGACTATGGAATTAAGGGTAGATTATTAAAATCAATCAAAGGCATTTATGTTGACAACTGGGTTGCAGTGAGAATTGGTGGTAGAATGAGGTCTTGGTTCAGGGTACTTACAGGGGTTACACAAGGCTGTAATCTTTCACCTTTGCTGTTCGTAGTTTACATGGATCATATGCTGAAAGGTATAAAGTGGCAGGGAGGGATTCAGTTAGGTGGAAATCTAGTAAGCAGTCTGGCCTATGCTTACGACCTGGTCTTAATGGCAGATTGTGCCGAAAGCCTGCAGTCTGATATCTTGGAACCTGAAATTAGGTGCAATGAGCATAGTATGAAAATTAGCCTTTCGAAGACTAAACTGATATCGGCAGGTAAGAAATTCAACAGATCTGAATGCTAGATTGGTGATAAAAAGCTGGAACAGGTGGATAATTTCAAGTACTTAGGATGTGTGTTCTCCCAGGATGGTAATATAGTGAGATTGAATCAAGGTGTAGTAAAGCTAACACAGTGAGCTTGCAGTTGCGATAAACAGTATTCTGTAAGAAGGAAGTCAGCTCCTGGACGAAACTATCTTTACATCGGTCTGTTTTCAGACCAACTTTGATTTACGGGAGCAAAAGCTGGGTGGACTCAAGATATCTTATTCGTAAGTTAGAAGTAATTTTTTTTTGCTAGGGGCTTTACGTCGCACCGACACAGATAGGTCTTATGGCGACGATGGGATAGGAAAGGACTAGGAGTTGGAAGGAAGCGGCCATGGCCTTAATTAAGGTACAGCCCCAGCATTTGCCTGGTGTGAAAATGGGAAACCACGGAAAACCATTTTCAGGGCTGCCGATAGTGGGATTCGAACCTACTATCTCCCGGATGTAAGCTCACAGCCGCGCGCCTCTACGCGCACGGCCAACTCGCCCGGTAAGTTAGAAGTAACAGACATGAAAGTAGCGAGAATGATTGCTGGTACAAACAGGTGGGAACAATGGCAGGAGGATACTCGGAATGAGGAGATAAAAGCTAATTTAGGAATTAACTCTATGGATGAAGCTCTATGCATACACCAGCTTCGGTAGTGGGGTCATGTGAGGCGAATGGAGGAGGATAGGTTTCCTAAGAGAATAATGGACTCTGTTATGCAGGATAAGAGAAGTAGAGGTAGACCAAGGCGACGATGGTTAGAGTCAGTTTCTAACGATTTAAAGATAAGAGGTATAGGACTAAATGAGGCCACAACACTAGTTGCAAACAGACGATTGTGGTGACATTTAGTAAATTCACGGAGGCTTGCAGACTGAACACTGAAAGGTATAACAGTCTTTAATGATAATGTATGTATGCAATGTATGTTATTTATATACACTCTAAACACGCACATTAGAGCACCAAAATCAAACCTTATGCAACGAAGTCTTCAAAGAATAAGTTCAGCTTTTAACACTTGACAACTTTTTCCTTTCCCAAAACTCCTTCGTTCTGGATGATCTTACAGCCTGTTCTTCTGTGGATATAACATACTGCTTACGCTGTGATATTTTTGTGATAGTCTTGTGTACTTGTTATTTAGAATCAGTTTCTCTTCTCTATTTTCAATTTAATCTTTAGTAATTTTCAATTCATCAAAATCCATTTGTATTTCTTTAAGCTAAGTGTTTTTTGTTTTTCTATTCCAAAAGAAATCAAAAATTTGTTTCAGGAGTCTAGTATTTGGTGATATATGTGTCCGAAGAATGCAATCCTCCGTTTTTTCATCATGTCAATGATCGATTCACTTTCCTTGTGAAGTATTGAATTTGGCAAAAGTCTCCACTGGCCATCAATCTTGTGTTTTTTATTAATAACTGTCCGACGAATTCTTCTATCAACTTTGTACAGTTTGTCTGTCGTTGAATGAATATTCAGTTTAAACAATGTTTCACTTTCATATGTTTGTTCTGGCTTAATGACGGAAAAATAATGTCAAAAAGAGACTGTTTCTTGTAACTCAATTTGCTGTGCTAGTCTCAATTTTTGAGTTCTACTATCTACGGATGTTGGCATTCCAAGTTATCTCACCAAGATATTTAAATTAGTCTGCAATCTTTATTTTCTGAGTATTATTTTGCATAACATTGGTCAATCAGGAAGAAGAATAGAAATTCGATATAAAGAACACACAGTGAAGCACAGAAGATATTCAGCTATGTGCGAACATATTCATAACAACAATCATAGTTTTATTTACGAATATAGAAAAGGTCATGAAATTACTGTACACAGTTCAGAAAGGAAATTACATGAATATCTTTGAGAAACTGATTATCTACCTGTCAAAAAAAAAAAAAGGTAAGAGTGCCTCAAATTTGATGAAATTTCGGCAGAAGAAAACTATGTTTAAATTGGCAAACTTGTATGTTAAAAAAAAGATTATCAAATAATAATGAATCTACAGCCTTTATCCCTATCAAGGTTTAGAACACTCTTCCAATGAGAGTTAAAAAGTCACAACCCCACTACTTTCCCGTTACCTGCAATACACTGCATGCACTAGATTTATATTTACAATCTTAGAAGAACAAGTGTATAGAGTTATCTGAGCAGTGGCGGTGATTAGTGGGGAGCCCCACCCTCTCTACTATTTGGAGAAAACATCAAATTTTTATTCCATTCTAGCTACCCGAACTAGGAATTACTTATCAGCTAATTCATTCCTTTATTTTCTTTAATTTATTAACGAACAGTACTTTCTGTTGTACTATAATCATCAATTTTTTTGCTCCCCACTTCTAAATTCCAATCACCACTACTGTACCTGAGTGGACCATTTTATTAGTTTGAGATCTTTGAAGATGAAAAAAAATAGACATTATGTAATAGCCATATTTCAGTTGTTTACCGTAATGTTATGATAATAACTGAACATCTAATTACCGTATTTACATACCCCCCACCCCCACCCTCGCCCCTTTTTCTCACTTTTTTTTTCCCGCTTAACGTCGCACCGACACAGATATGTCTTATGGCGACGATGGGATAGGAAAGCCCTAGGAATTGGAAGGACGTGGCCATGGCCTTAATTAAGGTACAACCCCGGCATTTGCCTGATGTGAAAATGGGAAACCACGGAAAACCATCTTCAGGGCTGCCGACAGTGGGGCTCAAACCCACTATCTCCCGATTACTGGATACTGATTGAGATCCCCCTCCAGCACAAAACTTCAGTTATAACACACGTAGCAAGAAGTCTACTGTTGCAAATACTTCTAACTCATAATGTTACAAGCTATCTTTGTCACCGTCAAATGATTCCACTTTTATATACTTTTTCAACTAGAATATCTACAAACTCACAATTTACAACATTTGAACAACACTTCAAATTTTGAGATGGTCCATAGTGATCCTATTTGAAACTGTTCTTCAACTTCTATTCACCAACTTCATATCCTCAACGTGTTCTACAACTTCACCATATGCATCTGACTTTCGTCTTTTATCTTCAAGATCATGATTAACTTCGGATCTCTCGACTAACTTTGACTTTTATTCTCTCTTCTTTACTTTGATTATATACGATTTTTCGCCATCGTCTAATTATAACCGCCAGACTATCAACTTTACTTTTATGCAATCTTACTACTTGTTGTATAACAATCTGTTGTTTTATCCATTGTACTTATTTTAACAGCCTTCTAATGTTAATTTTGTTAATACTTCCACTATTATATCTCATCACATTGTATTATCAAACCATCATTGTTATTTTTAATATTATTTTACTTCAAATCTCTTCAAGATTTTAAAATTCATTTCATTACTACATGTTATTTAGACGCTTATTTTTAATTTAAGGTTAAGACTATGGCTGATGATGCCTTCAGGGAAGGCGAAACATGTACCACTATTAGCTAACAAATTTATGTAAATCATCCAAGACGACTTTTGTATTGATTAGGTGGTCTAATAAATAACTTAATGTTATTATTTCAATCAAATATCATCAATACGGACCAAAAATGATATTTATTACATGTAATACTGGATACTGGCCGCACTTGAGCGACTACAGCTATCGAGCTCTTTTTTCCCCCTCACTTTTACAGCAAAAAAAGAAAAGAAAGAAAGTGGGGGGAGGGGGTGGGGGTCCAATATGCGATAACCTCATATTTTGTGCAATGAACACATGATTTCTAGGCCATAAAGAGCTATAAATTATTCATGTAAACATTCTACACTATTCTTTAAAGAAACCTATGAATGTTTGAGTTGTGTTAGCTATTTTTGTTGGAAGGCAATATTTCTTAAAAAAAAAAAAAGGTGAACACGACTTTAGGCCTATATATAAAGTGAATATAGTCAGTTTTAGTTATATCAGTAATTCATTTCATCTCATTAATTCCTCTGATTAGGTGAAGTCAGGAAGGGCATACGGTCGTAAAAACTAACTACGAAGATCCGTCTCGCTTTGTACTCGACCCCGTAGATAAAAGGGATAAGGGTATCATATTATGCAATACTGATACAAAAGAACTTATTGGCCAGCCATTTATCTCTGTCAGTTCAGCAGTAGGCCTGAGTAAACCTAATCACTGCTTACATTTGAATTATCGTCTTGTGCCGCCAACTTCCCTGTTACCGGCATCTTCACTGCCATCTCGTCAGCCATGCATCGAGACCATTCGAGGTCCTGCCTTTTTGAGACTTTTAAAAATAGTTTTGTTCCCGACTATAGAGCCCAAACAGTGAGAATCTATTCCCAAATGGTTTCTGGAGATGGTCTCTGATATTCCCAGTTGACGTATGTGCAGCAGAAGCCACTCCTTCCGAATAAAGCCATGCTGTAGAAAGCGTACCAAACCACCAGCTAATAACTAACATATCGTCGCTGCCAGGACAAAACCTCCTATGTGAAATATTTTAGCTTAGAACTTGGGCCGGTAAGGTTCAATATTGTGTGAATACTGTCAACGTATTCTCGCTCTTCATAATGTATGTGCTGCGGGTCAGTTTAACTCCAAAAATATTATCACATAGGAGGTTTTGTCCCGGCAACGACTATATGTTATGAGTTTTACTTCCGAATGTAATACATAGTGATTGGAAGCGTTCTTTGGATAAGTGCGACTGTTGAAAGACTAACCCTTATTTTTCAAGTACATTTCATGCTTGTTCTCCACATTTATCACATCAGGAGTCTGGCTGGCTCCATGGCTAAATGGTTGGCATGCTGGCCTTTGGTCGCCAGGATCCCAGGTTCGATTCCTGGCAGGGTCAGGAATTTTAACCGTCATTGGTTAATTTCGCTGGCAAGGGGGCTGGGTGTACGAGTTGTCTTTGTTGCCATTTCATCATCACGACGCGCAGGTCGCCTACAGGCACCTGGCGAGCTGAACATGTCCTCTTGACACTCCTGGCGCTAAAAGCCATACACCTATTTTTTCTTAATCACATCAGGATTTACCGTAACAGCTTTAGGTTAGGTATGCTATCAAGAGCCCGGAAATTGCCACAAGTTCCACGACGGAAAGATTATAATTAAATGACAGGAAAGTTTGCTGCATTTACGGATATCTATAGGTGTGGCGATGATGCGTTTTATTATCATAATGTTTAATTTCGTACGATCGTTGTCTCCATTTTTTATTAACGCATGGTATGTTTTGTTTGGCATCTCCAAAAATTGTTAATAGGGGACATAAAATTATTATTATTATTATTATTATTATTATTATTATTATTATTATTATTATTATTAGGTATGTTGGTGAGTAAAACAATCTTTATGATTGGAATTTTTAAATATTTTAAACCTACTTGTCTAAAAAATACCTATACTGGCCTGAGTTAAGAGATATTAAATGATCACGTTAACAATCTCGCCTGCTATATTAATAGCAACAACTGTGAATATTTCTCAACAATAGAAAACTTGTTTCCTTATCCTGAGGTGGTGCAGCTCTTTTTAGACCCCCAGTGCAAGGGAGTTGCACGTACAACTTGTGCTGCATATCAACCTTGCTGCCATTCATAAATCTCTGGCAGTATGGTACCGGGAATCAAACTCAGGCTCCTCAGAATGGAAGCTAATTTTGCTAACCATTACGCTGGTGAACATCCTTAACTACAAAACACAGACACACAGCACGACTGATGCGCGTTCACAATGCATGGTTCGGACACGAAACTATTTGTGCGAGGTCATCAGAGCTGTAGTAGGCCTATCCTACGGAGGCAGACATTTCTTAACTATGAAACAAAGATGTACCGCATGACTTGTACCCGCTTCCAAGTGGAATCTTTGTTCTTCTCTGACGAATTATTAAATGAACTAAAATTCCTTCCATCGAATGCATAACAAAGGTATAAACAAACATGTAATATCACTCCGCGAGGTCCACATGGTCTTTACGCAAATATGAACATGTAAATTTACGGATATATCTGTCTTGCCTGAGATGATTAAAATACATTATCATTGCTATGAAATATATTTGCCATGAAACTTAACAAGTAGGTCTACTTACGTGACAGATAGGCTGAATTCCCTGTAGATCGGAAGATTCGTTGTCTCTTGCATCACTAGAATCCTCTCCTAAATGACTTACAAATTCATCACACCTGACGTCTAAAACAGTTCTCACACGTTGTCTCTTTTTACGCAGATAGTAACACGACCAGCGGTGGATAATTCTTTTTGTGTAATGTAAACACTTGAAACAGACACGCTGGCGAATTAGGATGTTAGTTTTGCGATAAAATTAAACCTTGTTTATTCGAAGTCTTAGGAACGCAGAAAACGGATTTTGAATTACGTGATTTTGAATTAACCACCAACTTGTAATTCAGAAATGCCAACCTCGCCGCGTCACAAAATTTTCAAATAATACTGCACACAATTAACATCAATTCACAGTTTAAAACTTTCAAATGTCATGAAAAAAACTCTTTCCAACATTTATCTAACAGTATTCATTTATGCCAGCAAGTGGATTACTGTACTGTATGAATTTTAGATGCCCTGCATCTGATGCCCTTAAAACGTCGTGGCTCATGGAACTTTCTTATGACAAGGGGAGGAAGGATTTCGCTTCCGTCTGCATTGCAACACACTACAGTACCACAAGTCTGTTTGGGCTTGGTATTACAAAAAAATTGCAGTTTCATCAGCATTGACAATACTGTTCGGTGCATACGAATTGATTACAATTATGAGCCACGCTTTTTCGCCAATTGTCGGCATCGCCAGTTTTCACGGATTCTGCTTCTCGGCACACTGCCCACTACGTGATATTGTAGCGCTCCTTGACACATTCACCACCATATCCGAGTTACTGCCTATAGCGCGTGACCACGCTGTGGACCGTATCCGAGTTAGCCCGGATAAGCGCAACCTCGAACTGGAGCCGTTCCTACGCAGCTGGGATCTATGAATGCTTATGAATGCTTCTACTCACCAGAAACCACATGGCCACGGTGATTTTCCCTCCCAATGCACTTCTTTTGTTTTGTTTCTGAAGGTAGCCTTGCGCGGCGCAGTTGGTTTGTGATTGCACAAGCATGTGTATAATCGCGCTCTGAAGCGTAACCATGGCGAGTAGGGACAATATAAATGATGAAAGTGGTGCGAATTTACAAAGCACAGTTTTTCAGCTGCTTGAAAATTATCTTGGCCAGGGGTATATAATCTATATGGATAATTATTACAATAGTGTTGGAAGATAGGAAACTTAAAAGGGTCCACCTTTTCAATACAAATAAATGTTATAGTTTATTTACAACATATATTTACACTTGGAACTAGTTTCGACGCTGTTTGGCGTCATCTTCAGCCAAAATGTGGGAAATAGGCTAGCATGTAGACATTTATATTACAAGGTGTTACATTAGTGTGA